>NC_043754.1:23082930-23335430 GCF_902148845.1 Salarias fasciatus
AAACATCACGCAGATTTTAAATAAATAAATAAGTAAATAAATAAATAAATAAACATTTTAATTTTTGCTTTTTGTGTTTTAGCAATCAAAAAAAAAAAAAAAAACTAACAACCAACAATGCATTTTGTATCTTAGTTTGAAGGTGTAATCCTCAAATAAATTTGTGATATCAAGTCAAACCTGTCAATATAGGTAAGATTTACAAAACTATAAAGAGTGGGAATTGTACTTGTATCTGCAGTGAAACCCCCCACCACCATATTATGGTATGTTTAACAGTGACTACGTTTACATGCACTCAATATTCGGGTTAAGGTCAATATTCCGGTTTCTGAATCATTTGGAATAACCCGTTTACATGCTTAAACAGACAGAGTTACTCCTGTTCACATGATCAGGGATATCCCCATTCAAACTGCGGAGCACAGACGACGCCATGACTGCATTTGCACTTTATGCAATTAGGTGTGCTGTTTGCATGTTCAACCTTATTTTACACAGACACCACAGAAGAATAAGAGCGCTGCAGGCTCTCTCTGCATGTTGTTAGAAAAAGAGTAAGCCAGCGAGACGTGGTCATATGTTTAACGATGCGATGCACCGTTTTTTCAGTAAAAGAGAAGAACTGAACTATTGTTTTGGCACATTTTATTTACTTAGTAGCAGTTAAACTGTGTCACAAGTAGTTGCTGGACTCAAATGACCGAGATTCCTTGCGGGTAGAACATGCGCAGAGCAGTACTTCATGTCCCTTTCGATCGGGATATTCCGATGCGCGTTTATATGACCAGAAATTCAGGTTAGAATAGGAGTAACCCAGGGGTAATATTCAGGTTTTTAAAAACCGGAATATGAGCATATTCAGGTTTTTGCACGTGTTTACATGGCTGTGTGCAACCGGGTTATTGCGAATATTCTGGTTAAGAAAGGGTTATTGGCTGCATGTAAACGCACCCAGTGTTTTAATATGAGTATGTCGCTCTGTCCTGGAGCCTGATGAGAAACCAGCTCATTTGCATACCAACAGTTGTTCAGGTGTGTGTGGCAGGGATCTCTGCTGATTGTTGTGCATGACTACATATAAGATAGTGTGGGAAATTGTATGGATAATTCATGCTAGTTTAGATTAGAGTGTTTAAGCAATAGAAAATGTGCTCATTGCATGAGTGGTGTGTCAGTGTAGGATTAAAGGTAACAAATTCCACAGGAGAAGGTTTCTCACTCTGTACAGATGGACTGAAACCAGACACAAACAGGATAGTTTGGCAGCTCACACAAGATTTTAGTTAAGAAGTTTGAGAAATCAGTCATATATTTTGAAGTGTTGTGGAATAATGATGTGTGTGTGAGCTTGTGTGGCAGCTTGTGAGATAGGAAAAGGATGCTTCCAGGACCGAAACCATGAAGAATGTGCAAAACAGGAGTGACTGAGCTGGCAACCAAATAAACAATGGCCGATGTACCAGGCTCCGTGCAGGAGGCACCCGACATCTGAAAGAAGAGTAATGAAACCGCCTGCGAGTGGTGGAGCATAAATAGTCTAATATTTCTGAGTTTTGTATCTGTATTTGTACTGCATTTTTGAATGGTGGGCCTAATTGGTTTGTTGGGATGTGTTTGACCCTTTTTTTATTTTGAATTTCATTAATGAAAAAAAGCCAAATTGTTATTTGAGTTGCCTGATTGGGCTGACTCAGGTTTAGTTCATTATCACCATCATCATCATCATCATCATCATCATCATCATCATCAATAAGAATGTGAATTTCAAATCTTCTCAGTGTATTCATTTGATGAACATCCTAGAATTCAAATTCTTTATTTGGGGACACAAAGCAGATGAAAATGTGATTAATTAGATTAATTAATTACAACTCCTGTATTCAGTTAGATTGAGTTTCTCGATTTTCTGACAGCACTACTTTTAACCTTTGAGCTTAAATAATATTTAATAATATCAGTTAAATTTATTTTAAGATGTACCATCTGATCTCTCTGCTGGACCATGAATTGTAACCGAAAACACAACTCTGAGATATACAAACACAGCCAATCCAGTTTTATTGATGTTTCATTTTGAAATGGAATCTGTGGAGTCACAGGTTTTCTGGAGCCAGCCTCTGGTGGAAACTGACATATTGACAGTTTTTGACACTTCTAGGTAGGCTGCATTTTTGGAGACAGGATGCTCAATCTATCTTTAATAAAGTCAGTGTTACTGTGAGAGCACGTGCACAGTGCAGAGCAGTTTGCACGGAGGGAGAGAGGAAAACAGAGAATAAACTTATCATCTCTTTTGTGCCTGTTCCAGTGGATTTTTCAGCTACTGTAGTAAATCTTGTCTGGGTTCAGTTTGAGGAAAATCTATTGTTCTTTTTCTTTCCTCCTCTTGCTCCAGCAGAGAGCCAGCCCCACCCTAAACTGTAAGTCAAGTCAGTGAGAAAGAGAAATACAGAGAATGTAGAACTTTTCTTTAGTAGAGAAGCTGAAACCGAGTTCAGAAAATCGTGCTGTGAAATTAAATGTACTTACAGTCCAGGGAAGCGAATTTTGAGGCCATTTTGTGTCTGAAGCAGTTGATGAAGGTGAGGCAGTGTCTCTGCAGGAAGTCAGTCAAATAGTTTCATTTTCAACTTTGCTCTGTCTTTTTGTCTGACTCTGAACATGTGACAGGATGTTTACTCTACTTTCAACATGCTGGTGAATGAGGGTGTGACGACGTCTGAGCCAGAGACCACAACCCAATAAAGACAACAGATCCTGACAGTGGCAGTTTTGATATGGGCGACATGAGCAGTTGCCCAGGGCGGCATTCTAACAAAATTCATAACAAAAATAAGCAAACCAACCAAGATGAATTGGTTTCGTCTTGACTGTTGGTTGAGGTGTCAGGGGATGGTAATATTTTGAAAGTTGATGGTAAAGTGCTAAAAATGGAAAAAAAACGATTAATGCCATCAGGTGCTCAAAAAAGAGTAAGAGGAGAACCGGGCAAAAGACAAAGGCCATGTCATCTCCTTATGTTGACCATATTATATCATCTCCTTATGTTGACCTTATTATGGAATGGATGTGATATAATAAGCTAATGTTCCTTGGCATAACTCTCTACTGTTCATTTGTTTTTGCTGAGATTTTTATTAGGCCCACGCCCTCGGTACTGGGGCAGCGGAGCCGCGGAGGTGCAAATACACTATAAACATATTCATAACTTTAAGAACACAGCCATGCTGTATACCTCAGAAAGGTCAAAAATCAAACTGAAAGCTCATAAAAACCATTCTTATGATAACCAAATACCGATCGATCAAACCGAAAGTAGGACCAAAGCTCCAGGCTCACGTGATAACAATGCTTCTTTTCATTGGTTGTTGTGCTATTTTGACCCGCCCCTTTCCTTTTTTGATTGGCAAGCAAGTGAGAGGCTTGCAGACATGTTTGATCCCTTCCAGTAACTGGTATTTTTTTCTTTTCAGCATGAGAAATACAATGTGTGGCGTGAGTGCGTGGCAAAAGAGGCTTGGGCTGAGTTCTAAGCAGCTTACAGTCAAGCAGGCTCCGACCAACTTGGCCCCTTGAGAGCCCCCGCACGAGTTTGCATGGGGCCAGCTTGGCTATGTGCCGACTTGACTGTATCCTGGGCCGAGTTGGTCGGTGCCGACTTGGTTTTGGGCCGACTTGACTGTTAGCTCAAATGTGGTTGAGATGTCTTAATTGCTAACAAAACGGCATGTGTTGCACACGGACGTGTGCTTACAAAACAACATGCATTACACACGGACATGCGGACAGCAACAATTACCAATAATATGTGTCTGCAGTGCCGGAGGCAGCACTTTCAGGACCCCACTATGAGGACCGCACCGTGAGGACTGCGCTGCGCCCCCTATCAAGCCATAGTTAAAAAACCAGAGACCGCACCGTCAGGACCGCACTGCGCCCCCTATTGAGCCATAATTGAATGACCGGATACCGCACCTTGAGGACCACACTTTTTTTAGAGGGGTTCTGGAGTGCACAACGCCACCTGTCGGCTCAGAGTCAAAGACACGCACTGTGAGTACCGTGATTTTTCTAACAGTAGGATTACTATATAATATACGACATGTAACATATATGTAATTAGTAAACGTTTTTTGAACAAAAAAAAGATGAAATTAAAGGTTATTTCAACCAAAATATTGCTTATCTTGATTACTTCTTTTCTAAGACTGCCATTTGAAGAAAAGTTTAAATCATATGTAGGTAGATGTAAATCATATACCTGTGTTATTATCAGCTGAAACGTTAACATTGATTTTAACTTTGGCTTTACTCAACTTTTTTGGCTGTGTAGCAATATGATTTTCTGAATGGAGAATATTCAGCTTTTCTGTTATGTTAAATGATTTGATAATGATGCACGTATGTGTTTTTTGTTTCATTAAAGGTGCATTAAGGAGTTTTACAACCTTAAAAATACTTATTTTCCACCATAAATATGTTCCACATTTTCAATGATGTGTACAATGTGCCCTGACATATTCATTAATCAAATCAAATCAAATCAAACTTTATTTGTATAGCACTTTTCATATTTATAAAAACAACGCAAAGTGCTGAACAGTAAAAACAGTCACAAAAACAAAAGAATAAAACCCGCACCATCAGTAAGTATACACCACACCCACACACACACACACACCCATACACACACAGCCATACACACACAGACACACACACACACACACATTGAATCAATTGCACACAGAAGAGGAGACATGGCATGGCACTAAGCATCATGGGAAAACACTACCAGTGGGGCCCCTCACACCAGGAGAAGGCGAAGGTCATTTATACTGGGGCCTCAGCGCTCGACCCCCGACCCCGCCAGACCAAGGGGAACCTGCACACCAAGGTGTGGAGCCCCCCCAGGCCAGCCAGGACCAGAGGACCAGAGCGCAGTGACCCCAGCAGAGGACCAGGACCAACTCCCGGTGTGAAGAACCCCCCCTGAGGAAACACTAGAGTTAAAACAGCTAAAAACATAAAAAGAAATGATACGAAGTTAATAGTAAGGCAAGATTATAAACTGGGGGGAAAAAAAAAACTACAAGTACCTCTAACAGCTCTAAATTGTCACTTGAAAGTTGCAGTGCCGGTCCAGCACCAGAATTTTTTTGAGGAGAATTTGAAAGGAATGACGTAATGCACGCTCCGGCTGGTTAGGTTTCATTATGTCCGCCATTACTCTGCCAGACGCTTAGTGAGCAACAACTGAGCAGGATCTTCCAGAAAGTAAGAAAAGACTGGCTTCTAGCACTGCCACAGCTCCAGCACAGACTCCACCAGGTAAAAAAAAAGCTTAAATTTTACTTGAGCGCTACAAAAAGAGCGAGGAAGGAGTTCCCGTCTTCCGTGCACACGAGTCACAGGCACGAGTTTTTCACTAAGCTGCATTACGCCCAAGGCCTGCAGGGGGCGCTGTTTCGCATAAAATGTGCAAACTCCTTAAGACACCTTTAAAGAAAAATAAGAATTATATTATTTCATCAGTTGCGGTTAAAAACTCAGTTTAAATATTAAGAAGTTTCTAGTTTTGTGGGAAGCCCACAGGCGTAATTTACGTAGGGTTGGTGGGTTATGAAAACCCACGGGCCCCCCGGGCGCCCCGACGCTCTGTGTTCCGAGTGAGCACCGCTCTGCGGCTCCGTGTGAGCACCACACCGCTCAGCACCACCGGTGTCTCTGCTGAAAGTCAGTCGAAGAATAGTTTCACTTTCAGATTCCCACTGAGCAAAAGTGGTCCAAAACATGTCTATAAAGTGTTATCTCTGCACATCCAGAAGGTATCCTCAGGGAAGCCAGAATTAAAGTTTTTTTTTAACATCTTTCTTGCACGTTGTATAGATGTCAAATCAAGATGTTATATTTATGTTGAAGAAAAGACGTTGAATTGACAAAATTATTTGACATCCAGAAGATATGCTCCAAGGAGCCAGAACAAACACAATGCACACCAACACATCCCAGACATGCCTTTTTAAAACAGAACTATGCAACTTTTTTACCTCGATAAATGTTTTTCAGAATCCCTGTGGGGCTAAACAAGACTTGTCATGGTGATTCGCCAGTCCCTCCACTACCCCCGGTGCCTGTCCTGAAAACAGCGCTTGCCACTTTCAGAGGAGCCGACCCGACTACATCTCGGGAGAACAAATGATGATGGTGTCACTGGCATTCAGCATGTTGTCTGTTCCACAGCAAATCCAAAAACGACCTGGGGTTTTGGAAGCCCCCTTTTTACTCGTATATGACGTGCGTAATTGCACGCAACCAGGTCGTGCCAATGCAGGAAGCTCGTAAACTATGCGCAAACTATGCGTGAATGCGTCGTGAATGCATCGTGCCAGTTTGCGACACTGATGGGCGCATTTGTGAACTGTCCGTGAACTGTGCGCCAACTGTCCATGAACTGGTTGGGAACAGTGCGGGAGCCTGCCGGTTCATGACTCCAGATGGCCACGACAACATCGTGGCAAAAAGCTGTGCAAGTGTAAAGCTATAGCTTGAGACGTGTTTTTGATGGCTCCGGTAACTATACTCCTTTTAACACACTAAACACCTGTATATCCGTCTCAAAATTGTTTGGACCGTCACTAGTAACATCTGTCCTGCAGAATTGCACCGTGGATTTCTAATGGACGTCTGAATTGAACCTTTTTGTTAAGCTGTTGGCCCTGAAATATTGACTCATTGTTGAGATATTAGTGCATTCTACTGGTATCCTCTTTCGTTCAATAGGCTTCTGATATTATAGTTCTTTTTTTTTTTTCCCCTATTCCTGTTCAGCAGCTGGGGCGTGCAATATTGTATGATTGTAGCCTTTTACTATCTGAACAGATTTTAATGTTAGCAGCAGAACGAGAACGAATCTCCTCCTGCTGCTGCCTTTATTTAAAGCTGCCGTCCAGCATGGTTGCTGGACAGGACCGGGACGGAAACCCTCAGAGAGCGAGAGACAGAAAAGAGAGAAAGATAAAGAGAGGGACGGGGGGGGGGGGGGGGGGGGGGGGGGGGGGCACAACCCATGTACAAATTCACGACAAATGCAAAACAGTGTTGTCAACGCACCACACGCAACCAAGAACCATTCCAAACCCCAATCGAGACAACACCAAAACAGAGCCGACACCCAACACAAAAACTGACAGAGCCATACATTTATATAATTTCTTTTCCTTTTTTTTCTTTTTTTCCCCTTTTTTTTCCCCCCTGATGAACCATAGTAGTGAACAGACTAGTAACTAGTAGTAAACTCAGGGCGTGCATCAAGAGAGGGCTACTACAGATCACCATTATGCTAACCACCACAAGAAGACAAGGTAACCGAGTATATGAAGAGTGATTAAAGATCAGCGTGATCGTGCAAATATGATGGTGATAGTGATGGTGATAGTGATCATGCATATATGACCTCTGACCCCTGAGAAGGCCAGAGGCAGGCCAGAGAGGCCCTCAGAGCCCAGACAGCCGGTGGTCATCCCAGAGCCCGGATCCAAGCCGCTCCCCCAGGCAGACGCCCACGCTCCGGTTCAGAAATGGGGCAGAGGGAAGCCCCGGCCGGGGACCCCGGCGGTCCCGGGGCCCGGGCCCCGCGGAGCCACGACCGGCAGGAGCCGGTCCACCCTGGGCGCCGGGCGCCCAGGGCAGGCAGAGGCAAGAGCCCAAGGCCCAAGAGCCCAAGAACCGACCCCCCACCCAGGCGGAGGGCCATGACCCACCCGGGAGAACCGGCCCACATGGACGGCTACCCACCCCAGGCCAGTACACCCCCCAGCGCTCCGGCCACGCACCCCGAGGTCCAGGGCATCACACAACCGCCCCCCGCCCCCCCCCGTCCACCCCTCCCACCCTGCCCTCTCCCACCTCACTCCCCCCACCCCAACCCAACACTTACACCCACTCATTCACGCTGACACACACACACACGCATGCGCGCACACACTCACGCTGACACACACACACACACACACACACACACACACACACACTCACACACAACCACTCATCCCTAAACCAAACACACCCACATTCTGACACACACACACGCTAGCAAACATGTACACACACACACGCACGCACGCACGCACGCACACACGCACACACGCACACACGCACACACACACACACACAAAGTCAACCCTACCCCAAACACACTCATATTCCCACGTCATCCAACCGTCATGTCCTGTGGGAGACCCCCCGGAAGGCGAGGGAACACCGAACCCCACATCCAGGACCCCCCGCCACCCACAACCGCCGCCCCCACCCCCAAACCCCACCGCTGCAGACAGGTATGCAACCCCCAGAGCCAGCAGCCCCCCAAACCACAGCCGGTCCAAACCCCAGGCCCGCGGGGAAAACAACAGCCCCCACCCCCCGCCCTCCACCAGAAGGAATCCGGAAACGGGGGCGCAGAAGACCCCATTGCCCCCTCCCTCCCCCTCGCCTCGTGAGTGTTGATGGAGTATATGTTGTTTGCGATTAAAATTGAGGGGCAGTAACCACACCGTGCCGCGACTGAGGCCAAACGAGCAGTCCCATCTACCTGAACAGCCCCACCCCCGACACGGCGCGCCAAGACCCCCCGACGTGTGTGTTTGTATGTATTTGGTCGTGTTAAATGACGAAGTGCAATTAAGACTGAGAGGCGAGCCACTGAAGGGTGCAGTGATTGAGGCCACTTCGATGGCCCCCTCCACCACACCCTACCTGATAAGCCCGCCTCCCAAAGCCCTACGTGTGTGTGCATGACAGCAGGAGGAGAGGGGGGTCCAGAGATGCCGCAGCACCCCCGTCACCCAGGAGCCCCCGGATGAAGGACAGGGCCAGGAGTCCCCCCCCCCCCCCCCCCCCCCCCCCCCCCCCCCCCCCCCCCATCCCACCCAGGACCAGGGCGGACAGCGACCATAGCCAGAGAGCCACTGACCCAAGAAGCACACACCCATCATGCATCAGAAGGGGGTGAGGACAGACAGTGGGCAGCAGAAGGACCCAGACCCAGGGCCCACCACCCCCAGACCCTCATCTTCCCCTTACATTAAGTGATGGAGCTGATCACAGGGGACCAGAGGGAACCAGATTCAGCTGATTGGTCCTTTGAACAGACAGACATGGTCTCCAAGCTAATATGATCTAATAAAAGACTCTTAAACTGCCTGTTACTCAGATTACTTCTGGATTTCCAATTTACAAGGATAGTTTTCTTTGTGATGCACAAGATGGTGAGAACCATGTAGACACAGTTTATTGACATGTTAATTTCACCTAAAAGGCACAGTGTGGGTGTTGCAGGGATATTGCATGTGAACCATGTTGACAGGTCTTCACACACCTGCTGCCAGAACCTCTGCACTGGTGTGCAGGACCACAAGGCATGGAGGTAGCTGTCAGTCATGTTATCATTGCAATGTGAACAGATATCAGATTGTGATAGACCCATCTGGAACATCCTTCATCCTGTATAATGAATTCTATGCAGAATTTTGAATTGTATTAGTTGTATATTTGAATTCTTTGTCATTATGAAAGTACTTAAACATATTTGTGACCACGCATTTTGGTCAAAGTTGTTAGATAAGTCAGCCTCCCATTTTAAGGTCGGAAGGAAGATTTCATCTTCTACATTTGATAATATTTTATATATCTTTGATAGCAACTTTGGGGAACTGAGGTTTAAGAATTCTTCGACTCCGAGAGGTAGCTGTCCCTGCAATTGATTAAAGGTATACTTTTTACCTATGATAGATTTAAGTTAATGATATTCTAAAAATGCTGTGCTGCTGATTCCATATTGTGAGATTAGAGTATTGAATGATAGAAAGTTGCCGTTTTCAATGATATGTTCAAGCTGGCTAATTCCTTTATTTCTCCACTGAGTGAAGTTTATCATCTTTTTGTTTTGCAGGATGTCCGGGTTGTTCCAGATGGGTGTGAGTTTACACGGGATCAGAGAAGATTTGGTTAGCTTTAGAAAGTCCCACCAAGCCATTAAAGAGGAACTGATGTTGACACTTTTAAAACACCAATGGGATTTGATGGTGGGACTGATGAATGGCAGGTCAGAGATGACTAGATCCTCACATAATGCTTGCTCTACATCCAGCCATGGCTCATCTAAATTCTTAGGTTTAAGCCATTTGAAGATATATTGCAGCTTGCTGGCTATGAAGTAATTACTGAAGTTAGGCAAGTCTAGTCCACCTCTGTCTTTAGTCTGTTGTAGAGTCTTTAAACTGATACGTGATGGTTTATTTTTCCAGAGAAATTTAGATATGTATGAGTCCAGTGATCTGAACCAGCCAGACGATGGTTTGGTTGGTATCACTGAAAATAAATAGTTAACCTGAGGTAAAGTCATCATTTTAATGGTGGCAACCCTCCCCATAAGAGATATAGGTAAGCGTCTCCACCGTAAGAGGTCATCCTCTGTTGATTTCAGTAACGGAACGTAATTTAGTTTTGAAAGTTCTGATATCCTTGGAGAAATGTTTATGCCTAAATATCTAATGTTTCCAGACTGGATTGTAGCATTGGGTATACTTTGTAAATCACAGTTTATAGGCATGGCTGTAGTCTTAGACCAGTTGATAGAATAGTCAGATATTAGTGAAAATTTGTCAATAAGTGTGATTGTCTGGGAGATAGAAAATGGAGAGTTCCGCAGGAAAAGCAATACATCATCTGCATAAAGACTTATTTTATGTTCTGTCTTATTGTTGGCCAGAATCCCTCTAATGTCTTTATTTTGTCTTATAGCAGCTGCCAGAGGTTCGATAAAGATGGCAAATGGTGAGGGAGAGAGTGGACAGCCCTGTCTGGTTCCTCGCTGCAAACAGAAGCTTGGAGAAGTCTGCTCGTTAGTCTTCACACATGCAGCTGGGTTGTTATATAAGAATTTAATCCAGTCTATGAAAGACGTTCCAAACCCAAATTTGGTTAATATTCCAAATAGAAATTTCCAATTTACTTGGTCAAAAGCTTTTTCAGCATCTAAAGAGATAATTATGGATTCTAGATTATGTATTGTAGAGTAATTATTATATTAATTAATCTGCGCATGTTAGTGGATGAATGTCTACCTTTAATGAACCCTGTTTGGTCAGGATGTATTATGAGAGGGGTTATCTTTTCTATTCTCCTGGATAGGGCTTTGCTGATTATTTTGAGATCTACATTTATTAATGAAATATGACGATAACTGGACGGAAGTGTGGGGTCTTTCCCTGGTTTAAGCATTAAAGTTATTTTGGCTAAGTTCATATTTGAGGGTACTGTTTGTTTATTTTTTATTTCCATTGCCATTTTATGAAAAGTGGGAGCCAACATGGTCCAGAATTCTTTATAGAATTCTGCTGGATAGCCATCTGGACCTGGAGCTTTATTGTTGGGCATATCCTGCAGAGATTTATGGAGTTCATCCACTGAAAGAGGAGAATCCAACACTATTCTATTTTCATCTTTCAATTTTGGAAGGTTAATATCATTAAAAAAAGTATTAATTTCCTCATCTGTTGTGTCTATTTGTGATCGATATAATCCTTGATAGAAATCTCTAAAGATATTATTGATCTTGTCTGGGTCATGGCTGATGTTTCCTTCTGAGTCTTTAACAGCTGAAATCGTGTTTTTCTTCTTGTTTGTTTTTAACTGATTCGCCAGGAATCTTCCAGATTTATTACTATGCTCAAAATTCTCTAAAGGGAGTCGTTGGATCAGGAATTGTGTTTTTTTTATCTAGAATTTCATTCAGTTCAAGTTTAGCTTTCCTTATATCCTTCAGTATGTTCTCTTGTGGGGAGACATGATAAGCCTCCTCCAGTGATTTAATTCTTAATTCCAATTCTAAAGTTCTTGAAGCTTCTTTCTCTTTCTTGTGTGAGGAGAAGGAAATTATTTTTCCCCTCATCACCGCTTTCCCTGCCTCCCAAAGAACACATGCTGAAGTATCTGGCAAGTCATTATTTTCTAAATATATAGACCATTCTCTTGTTAGATAGCTAATAAACTCTGGATCTTTAAGTAATGATGTATTAAATCTCCAGTTTCTAGTTGGTGGTTTATTCTTCTTATTTCTGAGAGTAAATGAAACTGGTGCATGATCACTTATGACGATGGGATGAATTTTGATTTCTGAGATGTCATTCATCAGTGTGCTGCTAGTTAAGAAATAATCTAATCTCGAGTAAGAATGGTGAACTGAAGAGAAGAATGTGTATTCTCTTGCAGTGGGGTGGTGAGAGCGCCAGGCATCGCAAAGACCAAAATCCTTCATGTACTGTTTCACAGTTTCTGAGGATTGCCAGAGTCGTTGACTTCCTGTGGTACTCAGTCTGTCCAATTGTGGGTCAGAAACCATGTTGAAATCCCCTCCTACAATCAATGTGTGACCTGAGTGATCATCCAGTGAGGAGAAGAGGGAGTGAAAGAAGGAGGGGTCGTCAACATTAGATCCATACACGTTAGCAATGCAGAATTTAACATTCTGGATAGATAATGTGATAATAACAAATCTGCCTTCTGAATCTATGATTGAACTGTCAGTAGAGAAGTTTAACCTTCTACTGATAAGAGTTGCTACTCCTCTTTGCCTGGAATTGTAACAGGCTGAGTACAAGTATGGAAACTGTGTTGATCGGAGAAGATCTACTGATGAGTTTGTTAGATGAGTTTCCTGTAATAAGACATCTCTTATTACAGGAAATCGATGGGTAATTTTTAATCTCTTTTCCCTTGTACCAGCCCCACGGATATTCCAGGAAACGAAATTGAAAGTGTTCATGACTAGACAGCTATGAGTGTTACATGCATTTCACTAAACCTGGTGTCTGAATGGAGCCCGTTGTTTACTGGTGTGCACGTGTGCATGTCAGCTGAGTGTGCGTTCTGAATCTGTCTATCAACATGCTTAGAGCGCGCGTGAACCTGTACAGTGATGTGTGTCAATAAGCCGATGTCCCGGTGCGCCCCGCGTGTCGGGTTACTATGGTAACGGGTGCAGCTACAGTGAAGCGTGAGAGGGTGAGAGTGAAAAAGGGTGAAGAGAAAAAAAAGTGAGAGTGAAAAAAGAAACAAATGCTTAAAAAAACACATCCACGGTGAGCAGTGCAGTGGAGACGGGCAGTGACTTACTATTAATTAATTTATGGCTGTTTTATGTATCAATATTACGGAGTGATTATGGGACAGTGAGAATGCAGCACCTGAGATCAGTAGAGCCACGGAGTGATGTTTGGGTCGCGGAACAGCTGGCCGTTGATGAATAATTTATCCACGGCGATGACGACGCGGGAGCCCTCCGAGATGGATTTTTTCCTGATCGGGAACAGAACTCTGCGCCGATCCAGGATCTCCTTCGGGAATTGATCATTCACGCCGTAGTGGGTTCCCTTCAGCTGCCGGCCCTGGCTCTTCACCTGCTCCTTCTGTTTAAAGTTAACGAATTTGGCCACGATGGGTCTGGGTCTGGACTCGCCGGGTCTTCTCCCTCCCCGGCGGTGGATCCTGTGGAAGGAGATGTTTTTCACCGCTTCCTCCGGGAGCTTCAGGTGCGTTCTGATGAAACTTTTCACCGTCACCTCGGGGTCCTCCTCCGTCTGCTCCGGGATTCCAGAGAACACTAAGTTGTCCCTCATGCTCCTGGCCTGGAGATCGATCACCGTTTCTTTAATCTTCTTGTTTTCCTCTGACAGTCGGGTCATCCCCTCCGTGAGGGTCTTCACCGACTCTCTGAGGCTGGCGTTCTCCACCGCGAGCGCCTCGACCTGCTGCTGGCTGTATTCCAGCGACTCGCGCACAGCCTGGAACTCCTTGTGGAGGATTTCCAACAGGTTCAGACGCAGTACAGGTTCAGGCGAGCATCGAGGCTGGAAAGTTTCTTATCTATGGAGATAAGAACGTCCGTCGAGTCGTTCGCAGGTGGAGAAATAGCTCCAGACGATTCCTCCCGCTGTCTCTTGGCTTTAGACGAGGAAGTAGAGGGGGTGGATGTTTGATTCGGCTTCCCCATGATGATCCGGTCGAAGCAGCGATCGATGGACTCTGTCAGGCTGGTCGAATCCTCTTCACTGTGCTCCAGGGTGAACCTAAAACACACTAATTTCTCTACTTCTACGACTTTTTAGAGCCGAGTTAGTGAAATTCAGTAAACAAATGAATCTGTCAGCGCGCTTAGTTTGAATCTGCCGTCTCACAGGAAGTGTGTCACTTACCACATCACACGTCACCTACCTGCGCCCCGTCTGCACCTTGAAACTGTTCTGGATCGGATTCAACCTGATATTATCATAGATATCTTATATAACACTAGATGCCTCGTCCCCGCTGCTGGCCAATGAAGTCGGACGTCCGCAGAGGTCGGCCATCTTTGTATGGGAATCTGGCTCGCTCATTACATTGTGCTGATGAGACATGAACTGCTTAACAAGCTCTAACTTGCTCAAATTTCAACTGATTTTCAAACGGTTTGGTTTGTAATAAACATCAAATCTCTGTTAATGACATGACAGATGTTTGATGAGCATGGCATGCCCTAAATATATAATAAATATATATCATATCCTGAATATTCATAATATTCTTCATATTAGGCTCCACGTTCAAATCCTTACACTGAGATATATTTATGCCACTTATGAATAATTTAGACAAACCATACATGTCCATATTTCTAGTTTTGTCTGAAAATATTTTCAGATGTGGCAGGGCTGTCGTGGAGGCTGAAGATAAACAATTTACCCACCTGAAACTTCAGAAATACTTAAATGTCATGAACCTATATTGGATATATTATATTATATTTATTAATATATAACATTAAACAGTAACCTTCCACATTGTTAAATCTATTGTGAATGTATAATGTCCCCCCATACATTATTTAAACATGAAATAGTGCACCAGAAAACACATTGTTAAGAAAAAATATTTAATTAGGCATTGTAAAAATGTATAAAAGGAGCTCAGAAAGTCTCAAGTCGAATAATGGAATTACAGTCACAATATAATTAGGTAAATGAATTAGAGGCAACTGAGTGAATCTCTTGATCAATCAATTTTTATATAACTCAGAGTCACAACAGCAATTGCCTTATAGTGCTTGTAGCGTCATCGATATGACACCGAGTTAAACCGCCAGAGAAGAACCAGGACCACAGGGGACGTTTTGAAGCTTTAATTTTCTCTCCAGTCGGTGAAAACTACAAAATACAAGAACATTCCCTTCAACAAATGCATCACAAAACAAAGAGCATCAGCTCTGCACAAATCTTCTCATCATCATGAAATAACACAAAAATATAATAGTGAAGCCATATGACAATAAATTCACACACTTACGGCATTGCCTTATTCAAGATTCAAAGTGGATGGCATCAGATCATCACAGACATGTTGCTCAGCTCCGCATGCGCCGTTTGCGATCGAAACCGAAACCGGAAGTTGCGCGGGGGAAACCGGAAGTGATGCGGAAAAACCGGAAGTACAATTATTTCTCCGTATTTTTATACAACATGCATAAATAATGATGAAATTTGCACAAAGAACATCTCTGAATCAATATTTACACTTTTTAACAATTTTATAAACATTTTTTAAACATATTTAACCATTTTTTAATCACATGAACTTGTTATAGAAAACAACTGCCTTCAGGGCAACACACTCCCCGCCTGGCCTTAGTGAGGCCACCACAACTTCCAACCATGAAATTCAGTCCTTCGGCAGAAGAAGAATAACTTCTTTCACTGGTCGCATGAAACTCTTGACACTGCCTTGATCGTTGACCTTGACTTCGACTTTCCTTACATGACTGTCCCTCCCTGGGAATGTGGCAGTTACTCGAGCCATAGGCCAGTTGTTACGTGGGGCCTGTTTGTCCTTGAGTAACACGAGGTTGCCAACTTGCAGATTTCTGTGGGATACAGTCCATTTTTGTCTCGGCTGCAGTGACGGCAGGTATTCTCTCTTCAAACGTGTCCAGAACTTGTTGGCAAGAGCCTGAACCTGTCTCCATTGTTTGGAGTAATGATCTTTGTCCAGGAAATCTCCAGGAGGGGGTAGAAGGCAAGATTTTTGGGTTAGCAGCATTGAGGGCGAGAGGATGAATGGGTTCTCAGGATCAGATGAAACGGGAAGGAGTGGTCTTGCATTTATGATTGCGGTTACTTCAGCCATGAATGTACACAACACTTCATGAGTGAGCTGTACTCCGCTTTGAAGCAACATTGAGTCGAGTATTCTCTGAGCAATCCCGATCATGCGCTCCCAAGAGCCACCCATGTGCGAAGCATGGGGTGGGTTGAATTCCCAGCTGCATCCTTGGTCCTTCAGATACTGTTGTAATGACCTGTCCATTCCCAGCTCCTTTGCAGCTCCAATGAAGTTAGTACCACGATCAGACAAAAGTTTCTGGGCGGGGCCTCTTAATGCAAAGAAGCGTCTCAGGGCATTGACACAACTGGATGTGTCCAGAGACTCGATCACCTCAACGTGCACAGCTCTCGAACTCATGCAGCTAAACATGATGGCCCAGCGCTTACTGTGAGCTTGTCCACCTCTAGTATGCCTGGTTGACACTGTCCAAGGCCCGAAAACATCAAGGCCAACGTAGCTAAAGGGAGGACATGTTTTGAGCCGTTCAGGTGGAAGATCTGCCATCCGTTGCTCTTCCTGCTTTCCTCGTAGTTTGCGGCACACAATGCATTTGTGGATCACTGAGTTCACAAGTCTTTTGCCACCTATTATCCACAGACCTGCTGCTCTTGTTGCCCCTTCTGTCAGGTGACGACCCTGGTGCTTGACCTGCTCGTGATAGTGGCGAGTGAGCAGGAGGGAGACGTGGTTGTCTTTAGGAAGAACTACTGGGCTCTTTTCGAAGCTCTCCAACTCAGAGTGTTTCAGACGACCTCCAACTGATATAAGGCCATTGTCTAGGACTGGGCTAAGTTTTAGTGGGGGACTCTGTTTTGGAATTGGTTTACCAGCTTTGAGAGCAGACAGTTCTTTTTCAAAAGCGGCCTGTTGGGTCTCTTCGAGAATGACTTGTTTTGCTTGAGTCATTTCATCTGGTGATCGAGGTAAGTGACATCTGTGCCACCCTTTGCATTCACTGTTTGGGTTAGTGCCATTAAAAGATTTGGCAATGTGGATGAGAAAGGCGACTCCTCTGACCAAGGACTTCCAGGTGGAGAAGCGTTCAAAGTGCTTGCAGGTGAGTACTTGCAGGTGAGTGGCACAAGTTTTAACTTGTGGCCTGATTTCGCAGTCCTTTTCTGGTTCAACTAACTCAAAGTTTGTGCTTTCTCGTTGGGCCAGCGCAGGAGGACGATGCATGAAAGATGGACCAGTGAACCAGGTGGTTTTTGTGAGTTGAGAGACTGTCAGTGAGCGTGACGCATGATCTGCTGGGTTTTCTTCGGTGCGCACATTTTTCCACTGTTCCGATCTTGAGGACTGACGAATGCACTGCACTCGGTTGTGGACATATGTGTAGAATCTCTTTGATTCATTGCAGATGTAGCCCAGGACTACCTTACTGTCTGTGTAAAAGTGAACCGCGTCAAACTGCACATCCATCTCATCCTGAATGAGCTCAGCCATTTCTACAGCCAAGACGGCGGCACACAGTTCAAGTCTTGGTATAGTGGGTTCTGATTGGGGGGCCAGTCTTGCCTTGCCCATGACAAATCCTACCTCGACTTCGTCATCTGGATGAACTGCCCTTAGGTAGGCTACAGCGCCTATGGCTTTGGTAGAGGCGTCTGAAAATAGAAACAGTTCTTTGTGTTTTGCTTGACTGAGAGAGGTAGATGTGTATGCTCTCGGAATGTGGAGTTCTTTCAAGTCTTTAAGGGAATCTCTCCAAGCTTCCCATTTGCTTTGCTTGTCTTCCGGAAGTGGCGTGTCCCAATCCGTGCTTTCTGAAGTGAGTTCTCTGAGTAGAGCTCTTCCTTGGATAGTGACAGGTGCTAACAGGCCCAAAGGATCAAAGACACTGTTGACAGATGACAGAACACCACGACGAGTAAATGGCTTGTTCGTGGTGGCCACTGAGAAAGTGAAGGCGTCTGTCGGTGTTTCCCAAATGAGGCCGAGACTGCGCTGTAATTGTGTCTCTTCACCACCAAGGTCCAGGTCTTTAACAACCGCTGCACAATCTTCAGGGCAGAAAGCCTGCATGACTTCTCGTGAGTTAGAAGCGAACTTGTGCAGACGCAGATTGGACTCAGCGAGTGAGGCTTGTGTTCTTTGGAGCAGATTGATTGCTTCAGCTGGAGAAGGCAAAGAGATCAGGCCGTCGTCGACGTAAAAGTGTCTCTCCACAAAATTGACTGTGTCATCACCGTAGTCCTTTGCTCCTGCCCGAATGGCCTTGCGCAGTCCATAGACAGCAACTGCGGGAGATGGGGAGTTGCCAAACACATGGACTTTCATCCGGCAGTCAATGACCTCCTTGGCAACATCATTGTCCTTATGCCACAGAAAACGGAGGTAGTTTCGATGGTCTTCGCATACCCTGAAACAGTGAAACATCTGTTGTATGTCGGCCATGATTGCAACACTTTCCTTTCTGAAGCGAAGAAGCACCCCAATGAGACTGTTGTTTAAGTCAGGGCCGGTGAGGAGCACATTGTTGAGGGAGACATCAGAGTGCTGTGCGCTAGAATCGAAAACTACTCTGATCTTGTTGGGCTTTTGAGGGTGGTAAACTCCAAACGTTGGGAGATACCAACACTCTTCTCCTTGCTTTAGCTCAGGTGCTACTTCTGCATGACCATTGGAGAAAACGCCTTCCATAAACTCCACATATTGTTGCTGCATGTGGGGTTTTCTTTGCATGTTTCGCTTCAGGGATGAAAAACGACTGACTGCTAGCTCTCTGTTGTTTGGCATTTGTTGACGAGGCTCTTTGAATGGGAGGGGGGCAACCCAGCTGTTGTCGTCATCTCTGTATATGCCCTTATCCATGATCTCTATGAAGAGAGTGTCCTCCAGAGAGGGAGCTAGCTTGTTGTCATTCTCAGTTTGGTTGAAAACCGTCTGTCCCAGAGTTTGTTCCGTTACCCTGCTTGGCTTTTTCGTATGAGGCATTTCTTTGAGTTGCAGAAAGTTATCACATCGTCCAAAAACTGTGGGGCGGCCATTTTCGAGAACCACTGTTTTGAATGAGTTCACTGTAGGATCATGAACATTCCCTACACACACCTCCCCGACTATGACCCACCCTAAATCTAGGCGTTGGGCAAAGGGTGCATGATGAGGGCCGTTGACCTGTTCTCTGACCTTGTGTGCACGCAAAACGTCTCGCCCTAGCAGTAGGAGTATTTCTGCTTGTGGGTCTAGCTCTGGAATGTGCTTCGCTATGGACCGGAGGTGTGGCTGGTGCAGTACAGCGCTTGGAGTTGGGATTTCACTCCTGTTGTTGGGGATGTCCTGACACTCAATAAGAGGAGGCAGTGAAATTACAACTGACCCGTCCAAAGACTCGATCTGAATGCCTTCAGCCATTTTTCCCCATGTTTCAACAAGGCCGGAACATGTTCTTAGGTTGTAGCAAACAGGCTCGTTTTTGATGTTGAAAAGTTCAAAGAGCTCTGGCTTTGCTAAGGATCGGTTGCTTTGGTCATCGAGGATGACATACGCTTTAACTGCTCTGTCTTTGCGCCCTTTAGGGTACACCTGTGTGAGACATATTTTGGAACAAGAACGACCCCACTGACTTGGACCACACACCTCTGTGCAGCTCGTGGATACTGCAGGGTTTTCTGAGTGGTGTTCTCCCTCCCCGCCATCCTCTTGAGCAGGGGCAGGAGCCTTGTTGGTCTGTGGTGGAGGACCAGGATGCATGACTGTGTCATGGCTTGTGCTGTCGCATTCAGAGCACTTCACTGCAGACTTGCAGTCCTTAGCAAGATGACTGTCTGAAGAACAGCATTTGAAGCAGATTCCTTTCTCTTTGAGGAAGGCCTTTCTTTCATCCAGCAGCTTGTTCCTGAATGTCCTGCATTTCTTGAGTGGGTGTGGTTTGTTGTGTAGTGGGCAGTTCCTGTTAATGTCTTCTTTGGGGGTTGTAACGTTTGTTTTGTGCACGTAGATAGGTTTAGCTGAGTTAAAGTTCTTCAGGTTGGGTCGTTCTGGTTTTACATGTACTTGGGTGTTTTGTTGGTTGAAACTTGGATCGTTGCGTTTCTTAGCCTCTCTGCAGATGAATTTACAGAAATATTCAAAAGGTGGGAAACAGCCTCGATTGTTTTCCTTATACTCTGAGCCTTGGGACATCCATTTCTCCTGGAGTCCATAAGGGAGTTTGTCCACGACTGGGCCGATTCCGCGAGAAGTGTCAAGATAGAGCAAGCCAGGTAGGTATCCATCCTCCTTTGCACCTTGGATTTCCTGTAACAGATCCCCTAGTTCCCTCAGTTTCACATTATCTTTTGCTGTTAGTCTGGGAAAACTGTCCAGTCTCTGAAAGAGAGATTTTTCAATGATTTCAGGGGCTGCATAACACTCATGAAGTCGCTCCCACGCCTTCTGCAGCGCGACAGAGGGGTTATTGATGTACACTGAGCGAATGCGTTTCACCTGATTGCTTGATTCTTTTCCCAACCATTTTGTCATGAGATCAAGTTCTTGGGTTGGAGTGAGGTGGACCTCGGCTGTAGCACCAGTGAATGATGAGTACCATGCTCTGAAATTTTCTGGCTGATCGTCATATTGGTAGAGGCCTGAAGTAATTAAGTCACGACGCGCCATGTATTGTGCAAATGGCTCTGCTGGATGTGACACGCTTGCAGGGGTATTGTTACAAGGTGTGAAAGGGCTTGAGAATGGGTTGAGAGCCTTCTTTGTTTGTTCAATTTTTGGTTTAGTATCAACTTTGGGAGGGCCTGGCGTACTTTGGAAAGGTGGAGCAGAATATTGGGTGAACTTTGGCCTAGCGCTGATGGGTGGAGGTTCTGTATCTGAAGCATCATCTTTAGGTGGGTTCCAGGTTATCAATGTGCCCTCTGTGAGTGTGTTTTGGTGATAGATGGCTGGAGCTGGTGGGGGACCTTGAGGTTCAGGTAAGTTCACTTGAGACTGCACATATTCATTTGTTCTTTCTCTTTTTACTTTTTCTGATACTGATCTTCTGTTCTCAAATCCATCCTGTATTGCTTCTGCTTCCTCTAACACCTCTGCTTCAGCTACTGCTGCATCTGCTTCTCTGTTTAGCATTAGCACTTGTAGTTCTGCATCGATCTTCAGTTTCTTCAGTTCACTTAATGCTTTTTCAATCTTTAGCTCTGCTTCCTTGCTTGCGTATGAAGCTCTCACCTTTGCAGCTTCTGCTTTAGCTCGAGCCCGAGCGGCGCTTGTTGCAGATGAAGCTGTGGTGCCAGATGAATTTGCTGCAGATCTGTTGCTGGCTGCCATTTTGACCACGATGAAGCTTGGAATGCTGCCTTTTCACTGTAGCGTCATCGATATGACACCGAGTTAAACCGCCAGAGAAGAACCAGGACCACAGGGGACGTTTTGAAGCTTTAATTTTCTCTCCAGTCGGTGAAAACTACAAAATACAAGAACATTCCCTTCAACAAATGCATCACAAAACAAAGAGCATCAGCTCTGCACAAATGTTCTCATCATCATGAAATAACACAAAAATATAATAGTGAAGCCATATGACAATAAATTCACACACTTACGGCATTGCCTTATTCAAGATTCAAAGTGGATGGCATCAGATCATCACAGACATGTTGCTCAGCTCCGCATGCGCCGTTTGCGATCGAAACCGAAACCGGAAGTTGCGCGGGGGAAACCGGAAGTGAGGCGGCAAAACCGGAAGTACAATTATTTCTCCGTATTTTTATACAACATGCATAAATAATGATGAAATTTGCACAAAGAACATCTCTGAATCAATATTTACACTTTTTAACAATTTTATAAACATTTTTTTAAACATATTTAACCATTTTTTTATCACATGAACTTGTTATAGAAAACAACTGCCTTCAGGGCAACACAGTGCTTTAAGATGTTCCACTGAAAATTTTCAGCGAAATAAGCACATAAACGTCTGCACAGATCACCAACCTTACATTGCGTTCCACAGAAACTCTGACAGCTTTCCCGTACAAACATGGCCGACCTCTGCGGATGTCGTGGAATCTGCCGTAAGGCATCTAGTGTTCTATAAGATATCTATGAATATTCTAGTTCTTGATGATATTAGTCTTGATCCTTCTGTTTTCCTTCCTCTTTTTTTTCCATTCTCTTTTTTCTAAAACATCCATCCATCCATCCATCTTCAGCCGCTTATCCGGGGCCGGGTCGCGGGGGCAGCAGTCTCAGCAGGGATGCCCAGACTTCCCTGTCCCCAGACACTTCCTCCAGCTCTTCCGGGAGGATCCCAAGGCGTTCCCAGGCCAGCCGAGAGACAGTCTCTCCAGCGTGTCCTGGGTCTTCCCCGGGGTCTCCTCCCGGTGGGACATGCCCGGAAAACCTCCCCAGGGAGGCGTCCAGGAGGCATCCTGAACAGATGCCCGAGCCACCTCAGCTGGCCCCTCTCGATGTGGAGGAGAAGCGGCTCTACTCTGAGCTCCTCCCTGGTGACTGAGCTCCTCACCCTATCTCTAAGGGAGCGCCCAGCCACCCTACGGAGGAAGCTCATTTCGGCCGCTTGTATCCGGGATCTTGTCCTTTCGGTCATGACCCAAAGTTCATGACCATAGGTGAGGGTGGGAACGTAGATTGACCGGTAAATCGAGAGCTTCGCCTTTCGGCTCAGCTCCCTCTTCACCACAACGGACCGATACAACGACTGCATCACTGCAGACGCTGCACCGATCCGCCTGTCAATCTCACGCTCCATCCGTCCCCCACTCGTGAACAAGACCCCAAGATACTTAAACTCCTCCACCTGGGCTAGGGTCTCTCCACCTACCTGGAGAGGGCAAGCCACCTTGTTCCGGTCGAGGACCATGGCCTCGGATTTGGAGGTGCTGATCCTCATTCCTGTCGCTTCACACTCGGCTGCGAACCGCCCCAGTGCATGCTGTAGGTCCTGGTTCGATGAAGCCAACAGGACAACATCATCTGCAAAAAGCAGAGATGAAATCCTGTGGTCCCCGAACCGGACCCCCTCCGACCCCTGGCTGCACCTAGAAATTCTGTCCATAAAAATGATGAACAAAACCGGTGACAAAGGGCAGCCCTGCCGGAGTCCAACATGCACCGGGAACAGGTCCGACTTACTGCCGGAAATGCGGACCAGACTCCTACTCCGGTCATACAAAGACCGGACGGCCCTTAACAAGGGGCCCCGGACTCCGTATTCCCGGAGCACCCCCCACAAGACACCACGAGGGACGCGGTCGAATGCCTTCTCCAAATCCACAAAACACATGTGGACTGGTTGGGCAAACTCCCACGAACCCTCGAGCACCCTATGGAGGGTATAGAGCTGGTCCACTGTTCCACGACCAGGACGAAAACCGCATTGTTCCTCCTGAATCCGAGGTTCGACTATCGGTCGGATCCTCCTCTCCAGTACCCTGGAATAGACTTTCCCGGGGAGGCTGAGGAGTGTGATCCCCCTATAGTTGGAGCACACCCTCCGGTCCCCCTTTTTAAACAGGGGGACCACCACCCCGGTCTGCCAATCCAGAGGCACCGTCCCCGACCGCCACGCGATGTTGCAGAGACGTGTCAACCAAGACAGTCCCTGCACATCCAGAGACTTGAGGTACTCAGGGCGAATCTCATCCACCCCCGGTGCCTTGCCACCGAGGAGCTTACCAACCACCTCGGTGACTTCAGCTTGGGTGATGGACGAGTCCACCTCTGAGACCTCTAAAACAGAAAGGTAAATATAAAATCCTATGCATATCATAATCCTATGTGAACGCTTCCTTTTTTTCACTAATTTCATTGAGCTCTTCAGTTACTGGGCTATTTGGGGAATTTAATTCAGCAACAGGCTTTCTCGAGGAGGGGAAGTAGTTTAGGTTTACAGGTTTTTTTTGTACTTGCTTCCCTGCTGAGAAGGCTTGCGCCTATTCTTTTAGAAATGGCTAGAGTAGTTATATTTATTGTTTGTTCCTTTTTCATTTTTGCTTTGGGGATTAGGTTGAACCTGGGCTTTTCTTTTTGTATGTTTGGAGGGGGTTTACAGTGGTGGGATGGGGAAAACAGAGAGGTCACAGGCGATGTCATATGAAGCATGCAGCGGAAAACTGAAACTCTGAGATTTCGTCAGTTGTCCACATGAAGGCAGCGGTGACAGCTGGACTCATGAGGCACACAGGAGACACGGGAAGGAAGCGTAGACAGTTTGCACCTCGGAACAGCTCTCAGACAGCTGTAAACCAGCTCTCCTCATTCACTTAAAAGAGCTGTTCAGAGGAACAACTCGGCCATTGAACGTCACACCAGGAGCAGCAACAGTGCGGAGGGAAAGAGGAAAGAAGAAAATAAACTTATCATCTGTTTTGTGCCTGTTCCAGTGGATTTTTCAGGTACTGTAGTAAATCTTGTCTGGATTCAGTTTGTGGAAAATCAGTTTTTCTTTTTCTCTCCCCCTCTTGCTCCAGCGGAGAGCCAGTCCCACCCTAAACTGTAAACTTTCTCTCACTGTAAGATGAAGTCAAGTCAGTGAGAAAGAGAAATACAGAGAATGTAGAACTTTGCTTTAGTAGAGAAGCTGAAACTGAGTTTAGAAAACCGTGCTTATATGAAATCAATTGTACTTACAGTCCAGGGAAGCGATCTTTGAGTCCATTTTGCATCTGAAGCAGTTGATGAAGGTGAAGTGGTGTCTGATGAAAGTCAGTCAAAGAATAGTTTCATTTTCAGCTTTGCTCTGTCTTTTTGTTTGACTCCGAACATGTGACTATGGGATGTTCTGACTACTTTCAACGTGCTATTAACCCTCCTATTACGTTACAGGTCATATTAACTCGTTTTAAAGTTTGAAGATCTAGGAAAAAGTATTTAAAATTGTTTTTTTCAGTATGAAACTTATTTTGCTTGCCTTGTGTGATCAACATATAAAATGAAAATGGGTCATTTCACATATTTGCAACCACCCCCTGCATGTTTATATCACAGAGATACTGTTCGGGTCAATTTGACCCGGCAGTCAAACTGCAGGTACAAGGGCGTCAGAAACTATTTCTTTATTTGCATTACAACTGTGAGGCATATTTCATCACATTCACACACACACACACACACACACACACACATTCCTGTACAGGCATTGATGTGAGGACCGAGACACTTCACATTGGGACTGAGGACCACCTCTTTCGCTATACTTAGAGACACATGGATAATGCACTTCAACACTAGGTGGCCCCCTAACTCCATTTTTCACGTCAGCTTTTTAATAAACACAAAGGAAGAATACCACAAGAATAAGTTTTGTACTATTTTAGTGAGGACCTTTTCATAGGAGGTGCTATTGGTTCCATTTCTGGTCAATTTCTTTTAATAGCTTGTAATAATTCTTTTCATGCTTTACTGTAGATTCATACTGTAACAAATAATTATAACTGTTTTATGGGAATTGTAGAATTTTAGGTCAGTAAATAAGCAGAATATGCATAATGCTTTGGCCCTTCGGACTATTGCACTGAAGTTCAGTTGTGCTTTTATTGTAAAATTGCAGTATGATGTAATACTTACCATACAAGAAGTTCTACTTTTGACTCTGGTTGTTCTGTCTGTGTATTCTGGGTGTTTAGTCACTGTGAATTTAGAGGCCATTGCAGCAGTTTGCCTTTTTGACTCAGTTTTTCTACATTAAAGTTATTTTTTTCTCAAAGTGTTGTCTACATGAATGGGTTCTACATTAACTTTTTATATACAAATCTTTACTATGTGGGACACCTAAGGGCCCAAGACCTTTAAGAGGTGTATAAAAGCTCAACTCAGGGCCATCTGGTGACTGAACAAACACATTTTCCCTCAGAAAGTTCTTTAACATGAAGTGATGACATCATCACTGCATGTTCAAACAGTACATGCATGTAGAACAGATCAGCAGTGATGCTATTTAATCTGGATCTGAGAAATGACACAAACTTAAATGAAGAAACCAGCAGTGATGCTATTTATTTTGGATCTGAGAATTGACACAAAAAAAATTCAGAGATCAGCAGTGATATTACATCTGAACCTGAGAATTGACAAATTTAAATGAAGAGATCTGCCGTGATGCTATTAAATCTGAATCCGGCAATTGACAAACTTGAACTGAACAGATCAGCAGTGAAGCTATTCAATCTGAATCTGAGAACTGACAAACTTAAATGAAGAGATCAGCCGTGATGCTAATAAATCAGAATCTGAGAAATGAACAACTTAAATGAACAGATCAGCAGTGAAGCTATTCATTCTCAATCTGAGAACTGACAAATTTAAATGAAGAGATCTGCCGTGATGCTATTAAATCTGAATCCGGCAATTGACAAACTTGAACTGAATAGATCAGCAGTGAAGCTATTCATTCTCAATCTGAGAACTGACAAATTTAAATGAAGAGATCTGCCGTGATGCTATTAAATCTGAATCCGGCAATTGACAAACGAACTGAATAGATCAGCAGTGAAGCTATTCATTCTCAATCTGAGAACTGACAAATTTAAATGAAGAGATCTGCCGTGATGCTATTAAATCTGAATCCGGCAATTGACAAACTTGAACTGAACAGATCAGCAGTGAAGCTATTCAATCTGAATCTGAGAACTGACAAACTTAAATGAAGAGATCAGCCGTGATGCTAATAAATCAGAATCGGAGAATTGAACAACTTAAATGAACAGATCAGCAGTGAAGCTATTCAATTTGAATCCGACAACACAAACTTCATCACAAACTACATCTCTATTCTTCAAAATTTCAGTTTCCTTGTAGCCGATCTGCGATTTAAACTCTGAATTTGGTTGTACACATAGTCTTTGACATTTTTCCATGACCTCTCACGCAGGGCTTTCTCGGCTTGTACAGCTCGCAGACACTCCTCTTTGCCAGGAACTCTCTGGTCTGTCATACATTTTCCCAGGTGCTTTTTCACTGCCATCCTTTCTGCATCACTCCATGGTCTTCTCGCTGTAGTTTTGGGTGCCTCTACAAATGACAAAGAAGGGAATGTAGATTTTGTACTGTTCAAAAAATAGACCACTATACAGATTTCTTGACTTGGCTCGTGCACAGCTCGCAAACAGTCATGTTGAAACCAAGCGCCAACCTCCACTCATAAAAGTAGGAAATGCAAATCGAACATATATCTGCATATATGACAATCTGGACCCTGGGCTGTCATGGAGGAGAGGCGTGAGTGGACCATGATGAAATCTTGGTGAAACTAATTAGTTTTTGGATTATTAAAGCCGTTTTAGGAGTGGCGTTACTGATGCCCCGTTTGCTAGACATATACGGATGTCTACTGCTCCATTTTGGATCTAAATTTCACCCGAAGCACTGTTCGGATCAAAAAAGCTTTCTGGGTGAGGATATTGTTCTACTGCATTCTATAAACAACGTGAAAGCTGTTTAAACCATACTTACCCTTTAAACAAAGCTCTGCATTTATCGTATTCATAGCAGGTTTGTTTGATTACTCAGTGGAAGTGAGATTCAGGTGTAAAGCTGTTATATAAATCCTTATGTAATTTCCAAACTTGTTCTCCTCCTTTAAGGACATTTATCTTTTTTCCCCATGGTTGTGGAGATTCATTGTCTGTATAATACAACAGCCAGAAACTTACCATCCACATTGCAGGGGTCTGATCTCTTTCTGGGGGGGAACAGGTCCAGACATCCATCTGAAAACCAGAGCAAAGAACGATGTATGCGACACTATACTGTGGAGTTAAGAAAATTATACTGAAAACATGTAACTATCTGCAGATTGACGGCATGAGGTTTACTGAGAGTTGTGAAATGTTAAAACATTCTTTAAAAAAGTAAAGAAAAATTAAATTAAAAAAGAACATACCGTCAACCATCTCTCTGGCTCTTTTCCGTCCTTTACATGGAACAGTTGCTGAAGTTGACGAGGGATTTTCATCTGTGAAAGATCAAGATAAATTATAAGTGCTTAAATCCTCATGTTAAGACATTCGTTGGTCAATATAATTTTTGTCTTTTACTTTTTATTTTATGGTCAATATATTTTATTCTTCCAAGCTGTGCTGGCGCCCCACAAGAGCTTACTTCTCTCCTTCAGCTATCGTGGGAACAACTGTTCACGTTATATGGCCAGTAAAAGCCAACTTGAGTGTGTTGAAATAACTAGTATTTGTTGACTTGTGCATAATTAAGAAGAAATTAAATGATGTTGGAATGCATACCTTGACTGTTTTGAGACAAAGTGCCCTTTCAATTGACACTTGAAAACAGTGTCACTTAGTATTTATAACAAATCCTGACTTTTAATGAAGCTAATGTTTTAAATATACACACAGCTGATAAACTGTGATCGAAAGCACATAATGGTGGCTTTAGAGAAGAAATGTATGGAACAGTATTAGGGCAATGTTAGATGGAGGGCATGTTCACACCGAGTGGGGTCGAGCCAGGACCCCTTTTGGGAAGTGTGAATTTGTAAATCAGCCTCCTCATTAATAACTGAATGGTGTTCTCATCGTCAAACCAAAAGGGCGTCAAACCAGACAGAAGCAAGTCGGGTGCCGGAAGCAAACGCGATACGTGTTCCAAAATAAGCGATTTCAAAATAAAATCTGTCGTGTTCTTGCCTCAATATTCTATTTTTCTACTTCGTCTGCTAGAACACAGAACAAACAACGCAATGCAGTCATTATACGCTTTAGAAGAATGAACGCTTTTGTACCTCGTCACTGCAGGAAAATCAAACAACTCAAAAATGGCACAAAACGGCTCTCTGACCGGAGCGGCTCTTTGCTGCCAGATTGGGTGGGTTTCCGCCAAATCAAGGTTCTTTTTTGAACACGTCGGATGGGTTGATGGAATGATTACGTGTTTATGAAGTCTTTTTTTAATTATACAAATACGGTTTGAACGTGCATTTTCAACCGAGATGGCGGTTTGGGCTGCTTTCTATTGAGTTAAACGGGTTTATGTTGGGAGATCGACATATCTGACAACCTCCTCCAGTGGAGTGCAGAGGCACCGCAGACGGTGCTGGGGTGATTCCGCTCTGTAGACGGAACGCAGCCAGAGCGGTTGTTCTGTTGTACATGATTTTTCTGCAGGCCATACAAATCCCTGACTTTCAGAAGAAAGCACATAATGGTGGCTTTAAAGAAGAAATGTACAGAACAGTATTAGGGCCATGTTAGATGGAGAAAACATTTTTTGGGAAATTGAGATTAAATTCAAAATTTTGACAAACTTGGATACTTTCACTTTTGTCAGCAGACCTTCTCCTCCCTCCCGACAGAGACTGTTGTCTCTGTTTAAGAGTTTTTCACTCTCAGTGTTTTTCTGTGTGGAGCCATCAGGCTGTAGCTCTGTCTGCCGTCACTTTTACCATCATGTTTTGTTTGCTGTGGCGCTCACAAAAACCGGCGCAACCTGCGCACAACACAGTCACAAAATCTGGCTGCTGCGCGGATGTCCGCGGATCGATCTGCGCGGACCCTAGCGGACAGGAATTCATGACGATTTTTACATCACGCGGACCAACGCGCAACGCACACCCATGTGGACATGTGAAGCATGGACGGGCCATGCAGCATTTAGCCAACTAGTAAAATACTAAACGTTTAATAAATGAGTAGGCGGTTAAACAATTAAACGATTAGCCGTGCACATCCCTAATACTGACATCTACTAGGAAAAAGAACCAGCAGGGTTGTTTTGGTCCGAAGGCAGGACATATACAACAGAAAGAAACTTACCATCCACATTGCAGGGGTCTGATCTCTTTCTGGGGGGGAACAGGTCCATACATCCACCTGAAAACAAGAGCAAAGAAAGATATATATGTCACACTATACTGTGGAGTTACCCCTGATACACACTGGATGCGGTCCAGCTGCGCAACGGACAACGCAGCTAATCCGTAGTCATTAAAATCAAAGCTGTGGTGCACACCGGCCACGGTGCGGCTGCGGAGTCCTTGCGGTGCTCCGGAAACTTTCTGCAAGGATCCTATTTTCCCGCATGTCGCAGCCCTACCGCATTAATCTAGACAGAAGCAAGTCAGGTGACGGAAGGAAATGTGATACTTGTTCTAAAATAAGTGATTTCAAAATAAAATCTGTGTCGTGTTTTTGCCTTAATATTCTATTTTTTTGCTTCTTCTGTAGAAAACAGAACAAACAACGTAATATAGTCATTACACGCTTCAGAAGAATGAACAGTTTGTTCTTCGTCACTGCAGGAAAGTCAAACGACTCCAAAATGGCACAAAACAGCTCTATGACCAGAGCGGCTCTGTGTTGCCAGGTTGGGCATGTTTCTGCCAAATCAAGCTTCTTTTTTGAACACGGACGGGTTGATGAAATGATTATGTGTTTATAAGATTTTTATTATTATACAAATACAGTTTTAACGTGCATTTTCAACCCAGATGGCGGTTTGGGCTGCTTTCTATTGAGTTAAACAGGTTTCATATTGTTAACGCGGGGGGAAGCGACAGATCTGGCAACCTTCTCCAGCGGACTGCAGAGACACCGCAGACAGTGTGAATCACAGTGCTGCGGTGATTCTGTTCCGTAGACGTAACGCAGCCAGAACACATCCAGTGTGAACCCGGCGTTAAGAAAATTACACTGAAAGCATGTAACTGTACCTGCAGATTGATGGAATGAGGTTTACCGAGGGTTGTGAAATGTTGACATTCTTAAAAACAAAAAAGTAAAGAAAACATTAAATCAATAAAGAACATACCTTCAACCATCTCTCTGGCTCTTTTTCGTTCTTTACGTGGAACGGCTGCTGAAGTTGACGAGGGATTGTCATCTGTGAAAGATCAAGATCAATTATGAGTGCTTAAATCCTCATGTTAAGACTCTGATTAAACAGTTAATTTAACCATTAGCACGTTTTTATAAAGCCATAAAATCATCTAATGTAATTTAGAAATGTATTTCGTATTTGGAGTCTAAGTGTGGGACAAAAATCTTGACAAGCCCACTCAAGGACATCAACTGCCACAAAACCACTGCTTAGAGTGCATATTTAATTAAAGGGGGAGTATTACGTGTTTTATAGCCCTTTAGTATCAATCCACAGCATACTCAAGCAACAGCTTTGCCCAAAGTTGGATGGTGAAAACTGCATGTGTCCCAAAAAAAAAAAAAAAATTCAAATTTGCCTCAACCTCCTCAGCTTAGCGACACGCCCCCTCAGAGCATCCATCTTGGCTATATGCGGTGTATTTCCCCGCCCCTCTCTGAGAGTGGAGAGGGGCGGGAGAGAGAGCTGTGCAGACTACGTTAGAGCTGGGGCGGAGCCGTGCGGCATCGAGTGTTTCAGCCTCAACATGGCTGCCAGGGGAGATTCAGGGATTCAGGCTCAAATATGCATGAATGGTTCAGGAAACAACTCCATGAATCTTTTTAATGGGGGGAAAAACACTATAGCATTATACAAAGCTCATAAAAGTGGAGTTTGCATAATACCCCTCCTTTAAACTAATTCAAATATGAAGCCATTTATTTTGGATGTTGTTTTAATCTAAATTGGGTGGCTGTTATGTTTACCATTTTAGGATACTGAGGAGAATACGGATTTTTTAAGTGAGACATGGTTCCAAGATTGACCTCAATACATACCAATCATTTTCATATATCATTTTAACTCACCATCCATATCTGAGGTCCCATTCTCTCTGCAGGGACTGGGCCTCTTGTCAGTAGAGAGGTTAGAGTTTTCATCTGAAAATAAAAATCAACTAAGTGAGACATTATAGTGCTGAAAGACAAGACAGAATTAAAGCAGTCAACTGTATCTGCAAAAGAAGTTAAATTGGATCTATATACACAGGGTTCATACACATGTTGCAAATGTGTTATAAAAAAATCAATGCAATCAAAATAGCCGCACATTGAATTATGTGCACCTCTGACACAGACATGTTTAACATGAACAGAATCCTAAGACACATAGCCTCACCTTTCTCTATGCCTGGGATCCTTTTCTTCTGTGGGCCAGTGTCAGAAGTTGATGCAGGACTTTTGCCTTTGAAAGGATATAGATTTCCAGGGATATTGTGAGAATAATGTGCATGATGGTAGTGAAAAATCAGGACTAAACTGTGTCAGCTGTTCATGCGTGCATACATACCACTAACAGATACGTTGATGGTGTTGAGGTTCTTTCCCTTTAAAGTCCCAGTGCCTTGCTCCATTGCAAACAGAAGTTTACTTATCTTTGCAATTTGAAAGGTTTTGTCCGTCTGTCTGTAAAAGTCCCGATGAACTCTGATGTCATGCCCCATAAACCTTGCTACTTGCTCCAGCTCTTGTTCACTTAGGTCCAGAAGTTGGCAGAGAGTGGCAACCTGCTTTCTTAATTTTGTTGATCTCAGGAGCTCAGGGTTTTCTGCTTTGCTTTCCTCTGCATATTTTCGCAGGCAGTCACATCCACGTATGTTTGTCATTGCACCAGGTCTTGCAAAGAGATAAGGGTTTTCAGCAGGTACGCCAGCTTCATTCCTTCTTTTAATCAACAAGTCAATCGACTCCTTCATTCTCTCTGTCAAGAAAATGGGTACTTTCCGGCCTCTTTTTCCTCTGACCTCTATGCGGGTTAGAAGCTTGCTGAGCTCTTTCTCTAGTGGAGACAAGGTTTCATAGATGTCCTCGTTTATGGGATTTGTGCTTGCTGACATGTAGGTGCCCAGAGTCAGGCGTGATGCCTCCCCTTCACGCCGCTTGTTGAATATGATGACCTGTGCCAGAACTGTCTCATTCAACATCTTGTAGGCTGTTAGACTTGACTCCTTTGTTAGTTGCTCCTTTGCTTTATCTTCCTTCATCCTCAGATGATCCCTCAGAGTCATCACATTTTTGGTAAGTGGGATATCATCTTGCTTGTTCCATCTCTTTTCTTGAATTGTTTGATGAGCACTAACAGAAACATGGGTCCTCCAGTTCTTTTCCAAAAGTTCCAGAAATTTTTTTGCCTTCTTCTCAGCCAGTTCATCATCATTCATGAGTGTTTGTCCAATCAGGACCTCCGCCGCTCCTTTGAGACAGAATCCGATTTTGACAGCAGTGGATGGTTTTCCATACTCATTTTTGCCTGGACTAAACTCTGTAAGCTTCTTCGCGACACTGACAACAAACTTAAATCTTGATGGCTCACACAAGTCCTCCAGACCCTTTACAGTCTTATCCATGTCTTTAGCAACCAACATCAATCGGCCAAGCTCCCTCATTCTCTGTGCAATGTACTGGTATCTTGATTTCACTTGTCCATGTTTTGCAAACAGTGCTTCACCATAACTGCAAATCAAAGAGTCTGTCCTGATATGAAACGATACACCATCTTGACGCATGTTATTAATGATCTTCTGACATCCAGTTGAGGAAGTAGTGATTGGAAGAAGGCGTGCAGCACGACGTTGTACATCTCTTCTTTTCTTTGTTTCACTGTCTGTCGTACAAGATTTTTTACTTCCGCATGAGGACTGATGTTTCCACAACTCCTTTTTAATAAACATCCCATAACAATATGTGCAGGGTAAATAATCTTCAACCGAGGCCTTCTGAGAGGGCTGCTTGCATGTCACAAGTTGTCCCCTGCCTTCTTCCAGGACTTTGGCGTTGTGCTTGAAATCCCCTTTATTGCGAAGCTGGTCGAGAAGAACTTTTCTGTCTTTTGATCTCACTGGAAAGCTGAAGGCGTATGCTACATCCTTGATCTCAATATGTTTCCTCTCCAAATGCCTTGCGATCTTTGAGTGTGGCTTTCCACAGAATAGACAGTAATGCTTTTTGTCCCATGATCGTTTGCCATTCTCCTTTTTTGTGCAGGTTTTTACAGTCACACTTTTCACTTTGTCTTTGTTCATCTTTTCTTTATCGTTCTTTCTTTTCACATAAGTCAAGGGGTTTTTGTGTTTCTTAGTGCTCCACTTGCCTGTTTGTTGATGGTGTTCTTCTCCTGAATCTGTATCTGGACCTTCAAGAGCTTCATCGCTGGATGATTCCTCAAATGAAGGTTTAACATCCTCATCATCAGACGATGATTCAGTCTGAGCAGGGCTGTACTCTGTGTCCGATCCCATATGGCTGGAAAATTCAGATCCAGAGGACTCAATCTCCAACTCCTCACGGATATCATCCAACTGTAAGCAAAAATCATTTGCGTTGGAGAAAAAGTAGTTCCATACATTATAAGTGTAAGTCTCACATCTTAAAGGAATACTCCGAAGATTTTGGACCCACGCCCTATCCCTATCATTTACAAAGTGAGACAAGCTCATAAATACCTTTTTTGTGTCTGTGTGTCCAGTCGCTGGATCCCAGCTGTTAGCATCGTAGTTAGCTTAGCTCAGCTGCTGGAGGTGAAGAGGAAACGGAGCCGGATTGACGAAAGTGGACAAAATCCTCCTTCCAGTGGTCCAGGGGACGGCGTATTAGCACGCGAAGTAAATCTGAATGGTTATAAAACATTTAAAAGACATGTTTTCCTTTTCAATCCATTAAAATAGCGTGTTGATACACACAGATCTGCACAAGCATAGTGCTCTGCGGAAGGATATACCGGCGCTCAGCAGCTTCTACTGCTGTGCTCCGGTATATCCTTCTGCGGAGCACTATGCTTGTGTAGGTCTGTGTGTATCAACACGCTATTTTAATGGATTGAAAAGGAAACACATCTTTTAAAATGTTTTATAACCATTCAGATTTACTTCACGTGCTAATACGCCGTCCCCTGGACCACTGGAAGGAGGATTTTGTCCACTTTCGTCAGTCTGGCTCTGTCTACTCTTCACCTCCAGCAATTGAACTAAGCTAATTATGATGCTAACAGCTGGGATCCAGCGACTGGACACACAGACACAAAAAAGGTATTTATGAGCTTGTCTCACTTTGTAAATGATAGGGATAGGGCGTGGGTCCAAAATCTTCGGAGTATTCCTTTAACATGTTGTTGCTACCAAATTAACACTTCAAAATATAAAGTGATTCTTATCTGTGCAGATTACCATGCTGAAAAAAACATGTAGATATCATGAAACAGTTGATTTTCAGTAAAAATCCAAAATCAAATTAAAGAAAGAAACAGTCTTTTTCATGCCACACAGGTGAGAGTCTGATTTCCTCATTTAACCATTCTCTTAACTGTGAATAAGTATGGTAGATTGATTTTGTAAAGTTACTTACTTCAGTGGGCCTCCGGGTCATTGTGTTTTTGACCTGACAAGAGAAAAGATAGTATTTCAATGTGTCTCAAACAGTTTCAACAAATTATTACAATCACAAGTAACTAGTCACCTCTAGAAAGTTTTACTACAGTTTTACATTGACATCTTTCTGCTACAATCATCTTCATACAACCATAAAGAAAAATTGATCAAGGCTACATTGTTAAAAAGGCACCGTCTTGTATATAATATGTAAATGACTGTAAAAAAAAATAAAACATACTTGTCATCATCATGCAGTGTAATCTGCATGCTTTCATTTACTGAGTTTGCCTGATGTAATTAACATAATGATGTAATCCATCAGGAAATGGGCTAGTTCTGTTTATAAATTACAGATTCTTAATTTTCCATGCAGCCACTTTATGAGCCAGACACAGATCTGCCATCATTTAAATTTCTGAAGCCTTATTGAAAAACAGGTACATATAAATGTTTGTTTGTTGGTTAGCAAGGTTTGTTGGTTTGAAGTCTTTTTGTTCTGAACACTTCAAGGTGTTTATAATGATTTTGACCTGGATTGCTAATTTGTTTATCACACCAACAGCTTTTGTCTTGTCTGTGTAACACACAGGCCTGTGTCTGATTGTTTAGTTAAAACAGCAGCAGCAGCAGCATTGCATCTCCCTCAGTGTTTCAGAATGACTAGCATATTGTCCACACTATAAGGCTCACTGAATTATAAGGCACACAGTCAATGAATGGCTTTAATTAAAACTGTTTTCATATATGGCAGGGGTCGGCAACTAGATTTGGTCAGATGCTAGCGGTGGCAGTGGCTCACGGCGGCAGCGGCTAACGCCTGGTTCACACAGGACGCACGGACGCGCCGCGTACCGAGTTTCAGATCGGTGCCCCTGTTAAACCTATCTGACGGTTCACACAGGAGGCACGGCGTGGAGCGCGGCCGCTCTGCTCCTCTCTATTTTCTCCGCGCGCGCCGTGTAGCGCCAGTTGTCAAGTTGGACAAAGCAGATCGCACTAGACGGGAAGTCGGGAACGGAAAATACGAGAGAATCCAGTCAATTTTCAAATTAAAATAAAGTAAATAAATTATGTTGCTTTTCGGTTTTCCTTTTCAGATAAACACACACACAGGGAGAGAGAGATTGAGAGAAGGGGGGGCAGAGATTCACGTGATGTAAATGAGAAACAGGAGGAGGGTGGGAGACGCAGGAGCTCTCCACAGGTTACCAAAAGTCAGAATCACATCAGGTAGACAGAGGTAAAGCACTCGTAAATGTGGAAAACTGAAAAAAGGCGGAAACAACCGATCACTGCCGAGCTCGGTCGATTCTTGACCAGCTAGCAGAGCGCAGCAGAAATAGCTTCCTGTGTGAACAGTCAAGCGCCGCGCGCGGTGCCTCGGCGTCCTGTGTGAACCAGGCGTAAGGGCCAGCACCCACATACTGCGAAACGGCTCCGCTGCGCCGCGCAGTTCGCAGCACTCCGCAGCAATTACGCACCCATTGAAATCAATGAAGTCGCAGGCAGAGCGCGCCCACTGCCTGCGCGAGTGCTGCGTCGAGTGTCCGCCCGCCGTCGGACTGCGGACAGCTCTCCGCACAAATTCAGTCCAGGTCTATTTTTGCCGGAGGCACAGCGGAGCTGGAGTCAATTTCCCATGTCAAAGCAGCAACAGGAAACCAAAAGAGTGCAACATCCGTTTTATCAAAACAAATGACTACAAAAGTTGACTTTTTTTATATTCTTAGGCGTATTATATATATATATATATATATTTATATATATATATATATAAGCTGTCACGCATGTTTTTACATGTAAATAAAAGCGTAAATATACACTTTTATGGATGAGGGTTTTATTTTGAAACCTGAACACGCTCTGGCGTTGCAAAACAAAGGAGTAGTGGAAGTTTTTAAACTCCAGCAGCATGGTTGATGAAGAGAAACTGATCCTGGAGGAACAAGAGCATAAAATCCTCTCTGACACCAGTAATATTTTTTTATAAAGACACCAGCAGAAAGAAGAACACTCGGGCAACAATAGCTGAAGTTATTGGCGTGAGTGGTGAGTAAATTGTAACGATATAAAGTGCCTGATCAAACATGTTTTCATGGAGATCGTCATGGAAACATAATCCATCAAAAGGCGGAGTGCTGTGGCGCAGCCGCACCGCATCAGGTGGGCGCTCTAGTACGGATGCTTGAGTGCTGCGACCTGCGCGGCGCAGCGGAGCCGTTTCGCAGTATGTGGGCGCTCGGCGTCAGGTGGACGCACTCGTACGGCTGCGTGAGCGCTGCGACCTGCGCGGCGCAGCGCAGCGGAGCCGTTTCGCAGTATGTGGGCGCTCGGCGTAATGGTATAAGCGGCTAGCGGCGGTGGCTAACGGCGGTAGCGGCTAACGGCGGAGCTGGCTCACGCGAGCGGCAGCGGCTAGGCTAGCGGCGGCTAATCCAGACCGCGGCTTGATTCCAACACACGCACACACGCACGCACGCACGCACGCACGCACCCCCCTCAAGCCGGAGAGCCGCTAATGCTAGTGGCGGCTGGCGCTAGCGACTCTCTTTTTTTCCAGACACTCATATAAGAGCCAGTTTTACTAATATTATCCTGTCCACACTGAAGTTAACTTTAAAGATGTGTGCAGCCACACTGCTGAACAGGAACATTATGGAAACATCGCAACCGTATCCATTCCAATATAAAAGGGGAGGAAAAAAATCATCCACTTTCTGAACGAGCAAAATACATAGGCTATTTGTGATGTAGGTGGTTACATTCTGGGTTGAAATGTGTTCAAAAGTCAGGAAGGCAATATATCAAAGCGAGTTTGACTGAGGTGAAAGTGTCAAAGTCAAAGTCAAAGTCGCTGCTAGCCTAAAGCTAGCATAAAATGACATGTAAAAATTAAAATTTACAATATTTCAACACTTACTTGCTGGCTGATTCTTTGAGAAAAACGTGTTTCGCAGTCTTCATGATGCTGTTGTAGTCGCTGAAATCTCCTCTTGAACCGCTCCAGGCTGCTTTCCCTCTCCAGACTTCTGCCCCGCTCCTTCGACATGCTCCTTGAGCTAGCAGGCCCACAACACGTGCTGCAGAGAAGCTCAGCCGAGTAAAGGCGGCTGTCGCTCTGCTCTCTGCCCATCCCCCACTCAGGGGGTAAGCGACTCCTCCCTATTTAATTGAGGCCACAGACAGGCACAGTGCACCACAATATCAGCACTTTTCACCTCTGACTCTCAGGCCTCTTTACAGGCTGCAAGCTTCTACTCAAGTGGAAGAATTTCATTTATCTGCACAAAGTAGTGGAAGAACTGACATTACATTGTTTTGATACTGTTAGATTACTAAAAGCCCTGCATTAAAATTTTTAAGGCAATATAAAAAAAGCAAGTATCAAAAATAAACTACTGAGCCTCTCATCCTTTTACTATGTTTGTTTTCTGCTTTGTATTCATCATTTTATATTTTAGGATTTTTAATATTTTATTCTATATATTCTTATTGCATTAATGTATTATTCCAGTGTTTCACATGGAAAAGAGCTTGTAACTGCTGAATTCCTCCTAAGTTATAAATTAAATTTTATGTAAATTCAAGTATGATTAAATTTAATTAAACCCATAAAAAAATACCTGTGCTCACAACATTTATAAGTGATCAGCAAAATTTACATTTATCTATGAAGTGTGTTATTAAAAATACAATCCTAAAGTGTAGGTAATGTAAATCTTTAATACAGTAAAGGTGCAATAGTAGTACAGCCAATGGGCAATATCTCAATATTATATTTATTATATTATACCATTGTCGAGATATGAGATACTCTGTCTTAGGTTGTGGATACTGAGATATAGCAGTAATGGTGCACTTTTTCGGTTTTACAGGCAAAATAAAGACTGAAATACATTAAAGTAATGTAAGTTTCTCAACTTACTAGACTGCTCTGCCTCTTTCAATGCTTTCTTTGACACAGGTATTCATCATATTCACATCATTGATTATACTTTAGGCAATATCTGACAATAACTGACAGAGAAACAAAACATTTAAAATCATAATTTAAAATACATATAAAAAACAGACCAAAAATTACCAGTTTATGGGGCTTCATAGTGCAACAATTTGAAATTCTGACCCTGCGCCAGGGGTCACAGGAAGGCCATAGATAGTGTTGTGCCAGTTCATACTTAAAAAGAACTAGCTCAAAGTTCAGTTCACATATCTAAAAATGAACTAGTTCACGTTCATTTGTTACTTTTGTTAGTACTCAATAAAACCCTCTTCTTAACCATCCACCACAAGTCACTGCTACTCCAAAACTAAACAAAACTCTTTAACCTGGGTGAAGCGGATTATACAGCGTTTTGTGACAGGCACACAAAGTCTCTGTAGGAACTTTCAGGTCTTTAGCTCTGCAGCAGCAGTCCTCAGCACTGAGCTGAGTGTTTTTATCTGCTGATCTCTGCTCAAATAATGTCCCAACATCTCCATGAGACGCTGCTGAAGGAGCAGCTGCTCCCCCGGTCGGAGCACCGCCGCCGAGCGCCACGTCTCGGTGTGTGCTCTGCTCCGCATGCCGATGTTTCGAATTAACTGGTGCCCATGTTGACTTGTGACCAATACATGACTGAAACATGGAGTCGTTCTGGCGAACATCGGTTATCGACAGTTAAAGTGAGTATACGTTTAAAGTCTTTTGTGAGTCTTACTTTAACAACTGCTGTTATCAGCATGTGTTTACACAGACCTCCACCGTCATTCGTTAACACGAGAACCGGTTAATCCATAACACCGGCCGGACGATCGCTCGTATTCTGCCACGGAGCTCTTTATACAACTCGCTGTTTCAAAGTTTGCTTCCATCTCGTTTCTCCAGTGTTTGATCTCTCGGGGTTTTTATTAAAAAAGTGTTTTTCAACCACCGTCGTATTTTTCTGCTTGTTTTTGACTGGCCTTCTTCCCGTATACTTCACACGTCATCACGTCATTACCCGCAACGCTGCCCCGTCCCCGCTGCCCTCCTCTGTGCCGTAAAACCGGACTTTTCAAATGAGCGTGAACGTGAACTGTGTGTGCCACTCATTCTTGCCAAAGTGAGCGGCGCTCTCGTTCATGTTCATGATATGAAAACTGAATCGCTCAGTTCGCAGTTCACCGTAAATATGAACGTGTTCAGTGAACGCCGTTCATTGAACTCGTTCATGCACAACACTGGCCATAGAGACACCAAGCCACCACAGTTCAGCTACAAATATAGCCTAGTATAAAATACTAAAAGAACAGCCCCAGGGCCCCAGTAGAAAAATATGATCAAGTGCTCATGTTGGTAAATCAGTGTTGTTAGACTCTTAGACACTGAGAGCCTCATCCTCTGGATAATGGTTGAGTCACGTGGGTCTGCTCTCTGTTCTGCAGCTTAGACTGCTGTTTGATACAACAGTGAGCATGACTGCCTGGAGTGGGGGAGGGGTAAAAGGCAGCACTGAGATGCTTCAAGCTTGCAAGAAAATTGGAGGGAAAACTCCTTTTCTTTAATATTTCACAAACGCTTTGAGCCAGAAGACTGAAACCTCAGTATGTGCATCGTGACCAGGGTGTGATGAGTGTGCTTAATTTCAGACCCTAGCGACCTTCAGAAGTGTCAAAGGTCAGGCAATCAGGGTGGAGGAGAGACCTCATCCTCTGGATAATGGTTTAGTCATGTGGGTCTGCTCTCTGCTCTGCAGCTGAGACTGCTGTGTGATACAACAGTGAGCATGACTGCCTGGAGTGGGGGAGGGGTAAAAGGCAGCTCTCGCAAGTGGAGAAGAGTAACCCCTCATGCACACTGGATGCGGTCTGGCTCAATAGAAAGCAGCCCAAACCGCCATCTCTGGTGAAAATGCATGTTAAAACGATATTTGTATGATAAAAAACACGTCATAAACGCATAATCATTTCATCAACCTGTCTGACGTGTTCAGAAAAGATGCTTGATTTGGCACAAACCCGCCCAATCTGGCAACACGGAGCTGCTCCGGTCACAGAGCTGTTTTGAGCCATTTTGGTGTCATTTGACTTCTCAGCAGTGACGAAGTACACAACTGTTCATTCTTCTAATGCGTATAATGACTACAAGACGTTGTTTGTTCTATATTCTACCAGAAGAGGTAAAAAAAATAGAATATTAAGGCAAAAACATGACAGATTTTATTTTGAAGTCACTTATTTTGGAACACGTATCGCATTTCCTTCCGGCACCCGACTTGCTTCTGTCTGAATTGACGCGGTAGGGCTCTGGCGTCGGGAAAAATAGGATCCTTGCGGAAAGAGACTGGAGCTCCGCAGAGGCTCCGGAGCCGGACCGGAGCAGGACCGCGGCCGGTGTGCATCACAGCATTGATTTTAATGACTACGGATTAGCTGCGGTGTCCGGACTGCAGCCGTTCCGGAGCCAGACCACATCCAGTGTGCATCGGGGGTTAACTACAGAGTGATAGGGGGTCAGATGCTACCATGTAGAAGTATGCAAGTATGCCCCTGTAATGTCCAAAAGGCCAATTAAGGTCAAAATCTCACAGATTCTTAGATCAATTTGGACCAGTGTGCACATGCTTGATATTGGGTCCTAAAGCAATACTGGTGTACGTTTTCAAACCACCTGGACCTACAGCGCACAATAGGAGCAAAAAAGACACTGGAACAGGGGCCTTTTTTTAAGATGGAAATGTAAAACAAATGAAAAACAGTGTGAGAACATCAATCAAAGTGCACCAAAGTGCATAAAGTCATAGAACAGGGTGTGCTGAATGCTCTGGGAGCAAGTCTGCAGTGAAAACACCTTTGAAGGGATAAAGGGTCACTAAGTCTGAAGCTTTCAAATGAAGGAGACATTTTGTGCAACAATTCCAGTCTCATTAAAGTCATTCCCAGTGGAATTCAAGTCTGGTATTGTGTGGGACTATTCAGAGCAGTCACATGAAGCACTGTATGTGTTTTCAAGGGTCTAACCCCATGGGAACCCGCTTTTTTCAGCAGTGAGGCCTACTAGTAGTGATGAAGCCTGAGGGCTTCAAACATGTAAAAAAAAAATTTCTGCTCAGTCATTTTTGGGTCTAGTGACACCAAATCGAACACACTCCTACTAAACCACCCCCCGACCTTGCATTTTTTTTTTCATAGAGTTAGCTCAAAAGGGGCCCAAGCACAGGCCTGTTTCTCACTCGACGATTAACCCTTTAATGTCTAAATGCAGAGCCTCATCCTCTGGATAATGGTTGAGTCACGTGGGTCTGCTCTCTGTTCTGCAGCTTAGACTGCTGTTTGATACAACAGTGAGCATGACTGCCTAGAGTGGGGGAGGGGTAAAAGGCAGCACTGAGATGCTTCAAGCTTGCAAGAAAATTGGAGGGAAAACTCCTTTTCTTTAATATTTCACAAACGCTTTGAGCCAGAAGACTGAAACCTCAGTATGTGCATCGTGATCAGGGTGTGATAAGTGTGCTTAATTTCAGACCCTAGCGACCTTCAGAAGTGTCAAAGGTCAGGCAGTCAGGGTGGAGGAGAGACCTCATCCTCTGGATAATGGTTTAGTCATGTGGGTCTGCTCTCTGCTCTGCAGCTGAGACTGCTGTGTGATACAACAGTGAGCATGACTGCCTGGAGTGGGGGAGGGGTAAAAGGCAGCTCTCACAAGTGGAGAAGAGTAACTACAGAGTGATAGGGGGTCAGATGCTACCATGTAGAAGTTTGCAAGTATGCCCCTATAATGTCCAAAAGGCCAATTACAGTCAAAATCTCACAGATTCTTTGATCAATTTGGACCAGTGTGCACATGCTTGATATTGGGTCCTAAAGCAATACTGGTGTACGTTTTCAGACCACCTGGACCTACAGCACAAAATAGGAGCAAAAAAGACACTGGAACAGGGGCCTTTTTTTAAGATGGAAATGTAAAACAAATGAAAAACAGTGTGAGAACATCAATCAAAGTGCACCAAAGTGCATAAAGTCATAGAACAGGGTGTGCTGAATGCTCTGGGAGCAAGTCTGCAGTGAAAACACCTTTAGCCCCTTTCAGCACGGCGCAAAATGCAAGAAACTGAGGAGCGATTACATAAAAATAAAGGATCACAACAGCTGCAGTGGGATCCTGAGGAAGAACCGGCGGTGTTTTGATGCCATGGACCGAATTTATGAACATAGACCAGCGAGTGAAGCAGAGGAGGCTGTGAGGACGGAGCGGCCGCCCGGCTGAGGAGGAGCTGATGGTAAGTTTTAAAACTCTGAACTGTACAACCACCAGTGTTACCATGCAGTTATCTACCTCTGAAATCTGAGGTTTCTGTCTTAAATTTGTCTTAAATAAACGCAGCGCGCTAGCTGGTTAGCATTAGCACGCGGCTAGGCTAGTTAGCTTTGCACCCAGCTGGACATCATATTCTATGTAGCTTGTCTGTTGCATTATGTGTGGTTTGTGTAACGTTTCCGCAGGAGGACAGGAGTCACTCCTGGACCAGGAGTCGTCGTCATCTGGGCCCAGGGTGGAGAAGGGTGATGTAGCATCTTCAGGATGGAGCATCCACTCCACCTCCACCTCCAGCCAAACTGTTTTGAAGCCCCAGCAGCTGGGAGGTGAGCAGCAGCCTTGTTCATGCTGTAGTTAATGCAGGAAAGGATTCAGCATCTATACTGGTATTCTATCAAGTAGAATTCTATCAAGTATCACATAAATACGTTCACCACTGCTGCTCCAGCTGGATCCAGGGCCCAGTGTGCAGTACTGCTGATGCAGAGCACTGAAATAAATCTATGCTGCTGTTTCTGCAGCTCCAGTTTGCTCTGTGAACTGTGGATGTTTACGCTGAACAGCTGTCTCTCGTCCAGTGTTACAGTGAACACAAACTGGTGAAGTAGCAAAAACTGCTGGACAAACGACAATAGATCATATTGAATGAATTACAGAAGTGCAGAGCAGTCAGCTGATCGGCCACACTCTGCAATTACACCCTGGGAATAACATACAGCAGGGGTCGGCAATTAGCGGCCCGCGGGCCAAATGTGGCCCGCCGAACCGTTCAATCCGGCCCGCGAGAGGATTCCAACACGCGCGCGCACAAACCCACACATTCCGGGCCCTCCAGCGGACGCACGCACCCCTGTTGGAGTGCGATATCTGTCATTGTGTTGCAATAGACAATCTTTGAAAGATATGTTGTTTAGTTGTGGTTTCCGGTTTGTCACTGAAAAATAAAGAGGAGTGGCACCTCGTCTGGTGAACAGAGAGCGCAAGTGAGTGCGCGGCGAGCAGCCAGCAGCGAGCGTTTCCAGGGAAAAATCAGTGCGCCCATTGACTTGCACTGCCACTCGCTGCAGCCTGCCACCCACCGCTCCATTGCTCGTTGCTCGAGATGGTTGAAATAGTGAATTCGCGCCAGGCCAGCCTATCAGCGTGGAGGTCTTCACAGACGTGCTGACAGAGGGCAGCAGGACTCCGACCACGCAGAACAGTTGGCATGATGCCAAGGCGAGCGGCGTGCGCGATCTCACTTGTTCACCGCTTCTGGTGGAAACCAGGTCAGCCTGAAGCAGCGCTGGAACTGGCCGTCCGGGCGCAGCTCCTGCAGAAGACGGTGGAACTCACCGAGCTCTGACCGCCTCCGGAGGGCAGCAGGCAGCCAGAAGCGATGCCGGCGCCTCGCTGCAGCCTGAGGTGACTTCCTCATGTCAGATACAGAGCAGCGACGGTGGCAGGCGGAGCATCTCAATCTCAATGTTTATTTGTAAAAGCACTTATCATATTCATAAAAGTGCTGAACAGTAAAAACAGTCATAAAAAAAAAAGAGTAAAACCCGCACCATCGATCAGAATGTGCGCTCGCGCACACACACATACACAGAAAGCCGGGTGCACACAGGACTGCGGGACAAACATCAGAAAAATCCTGCCCACTGCTGCTGTACAGGAGACGTGATGAGGAGCTGTGATGTATGTGCAGGATGTTTTGTGTGGCATATTTGTACCAGCGTGACGCGTCCCGTGCCCCCCCCCAGCTCTCCAGTCCGCGAGCTGGAGACCCCTTGGCCCGCGATTGAAGTGCCCCCCAAAAAAGTGGCCCGCCGCCAAATGTAATTGCCGACCCCTGACATACAGCAATGTCACTGTCCAGGAACGTCTCCACCAGCTGCCACCACAGGGCCTGATGGGTGGAGGCAGGGTGTGGGTGGCAGTGTCTTGCTGAACTGCTCTCTTTCCCCCTTTGCTTTTTACCCAGGAGGAGGCTGGAGCACCAACCAGACCTGACGGAGCCCCTGAGAGAAATTCAGGCTTCAGGTGAGCTGGGAGCTGCAGCGTGATGAACGGCATGTCCAGCAGGAGCAGCAGCAGGAGGAGCGGCGTCTGAACCTGCAGTTCCTTGAAGGTGAAGCAGGGCAGCGAGGCTGAATGAGGCTGATTTGGCCTCTCAGCCAACGTAGCAGAGCCAGGCCTTCAGACGGGTCTCTCTGCTGGTCCAGACTCCCGAGAACCCACAGGAGCAACTCAACAACTGGTGGTGTCGATGTCCTTTCCAATAAAAACAGTTTTCACCCCATATGTGTCTGAATTCACTGGTTCCTGCTCAACACAAGCTCAGCAGTGTTTTTGCATTTGGCATTTTTTCTAAGTAGTGGTGCTGAATGGAGATGAAATAACTTCATTTGTAAAGGTTGTATGTGGTGATATTTTGAATATTTTATATGGTGATTATCATGATCTTCAGACATTTCTGCACTGTGACACGTTACAGTAACGGTGCTTTATGGAAACATACACTTGAGTCTGACTGCTGGTTGAAGAGCGAAAGGTAAGGTGGAGCCAGAGTCATCTCCATGTAGGGAGAAGCCAGTACTGACTTAATATTGCCCTGTTACGGCTTTAAACACAACTGTCACTAAATACAGCCTTATAAAACAATTCTCCCGTCATCAGCCAACTCTTCTGAGCTGGCCTCATGTTGACGAGCATGTAGTCTATGCACAATTCCTAAGACTGGTTTGAAACTAAACCTATAACCCTTTAAGCTCGGGGCCATTTTCCCCTAAAAGTTCAACTAAAGACGTACCCAAAGTAAACTGAATGCTGTTCTTGAACTGTTTGGAGTACATGCATGGTTGGGGTCTCATTTGAAAGCTAACAACCTGTATTTTCACCCAGTGCAGTCAGAATTACTCTAGGTGCTACTGCCACAGATTTATTTATGTTGCAGCACACTGAATTAGGATGAATTTCATTCTCGCCTGAATTTTTTCCCTCATAAAACACCTGGAAATAAGTGTGGAAGCACTGTAATAGCTTGAAAACACAATTTTGCTAAAGCCTGGGGTCTTACATAGTTCAGCTCAAAATGTCAGAGCAGTATTACAAGAAATGAGTGTTTCACACATGTATTTGTACTACTATCTCCCGGCGGGGTCAATTTTGGACATCCTCTGTATACCTTCTGGATGCCCTCTGTACAATGGTATATGTTGGTTTTTGGCCCGTTTTTAGATTATTTTCACTCCAAAAACTCATAAAGTACTCAAAAAATCACTTCAGACAGGCTTCAGTGTGGGATAAGGCCCTCAGACTGAGAGGAGCAGGGACAGACAGCAGGTGCATCCCTCAGCAGATGTCTGAGAAGTCACAAAACCCCGCCAGAGGGCCAGCCAGCCATTCAGCAAGCTCATTGGCTACCAGCCCTGTCAGTCAAACGTTTCTACCGACGTGATTGGCTCAGAATACGTTGATTACGAGTGATGACGACCGATGAGGTGGGTCCATCAGTTTCGGCAGCGGTTGGCTGGTTAGCCATCGGAGGGAGGGATAAGTCACTTGATTGGTTGAAATATGACGAATAAGCGACGGAAACAGATCAGTCGCCATATTGGATATCCTCAGAGTGAGGGAGAGACGTCTGGATGTTTTTATCTGATAAAAAAATGGATTATTATCGGACGCGCACGCGGAGAGACGCGCCGCGTGTGCGCGCGGTGGCGCGTCTAATTCTGGATTATTTGCTTATTTCAAGACATGTTTTGGACAAAAGGCTATACTTTCTAGCTTTGCCTGGATGCATACGTTTGTACTGTGGCAGTTTTTGCTGGATTATCTGGATTATGGATCATCTGTGATCAGTTATGAGCCTCCAAAGGTGAGTTGCGCTGTTTACTTAATTTGCTGTATGTTGGACAAATGTGTTTATATTACCCGCTGTGGTAATCACATCTGAAAGTGGTTTATACCAGAGGATTCATGAGAATATCAGCTTTCTAATGGTATATAGTACGTCTGTGGAATTTGCAAAATGCATCTGGATATTTGATAAATGCATCGGGAGAATTGAGCTTAAGGGGTTTTAACAGCAAACTCTTCTGTCAGAAAAAAATTAAGAATTTTACCCAGTTGTGAGCAGACCTGTGCTTCATATAGAACAGAATAGACTATTTATTTTCTATTTATCTCACCATGGAGGCTCGTAGAACAAATGGCTGCAAATAAATGAAATTTGCAAATAAGTAATAGAAATCTAAAAGACGAAAACATCTAACTTAATATACAACAGATCTAAATTATAACACTTATACTACTACCAAAATAAAACTGGAGCTATAATGTATAGAAATATGTTCAGGTATGTTTTAGAGCAACAGAATGCGTGGATAATGAAGTGTCCATGGTTGATTTGGGGTTCTACAGTGACCATAATATAATATCTATATAGTGTCAACACGGTTCAGACACTTTCTCACCTCTGATTTTCAATGACTTCATAATTTATTACCGAATTTCCATGACCAAAACACAGCCTCACGCTTCACTGAAATGTAATTTTATTCAGTACTGAAACATTATGAGCTGAGCAGAGCGCCTCAGAACTCCTCCGTCTTATGTCTTGTTTTGCCGGCGCGTTTACCGGTGCGTAATGACGTCACTTCCTGTGGCCGTTCATCACCCCGCCTACATTACAACAGGAACCCCACAAATGGAAACGCGACACGTGATTTGTGCCTGGTACGCTTTAACCGACCTGATCCTACCAGACCTGAACCGTACCGTAACCAGCTGCCCAGTGGAAAAGGGGCTTTTGAAGGGATAAAGGGTCACTAAATCTGAAGCTTTCAAATGGAGACATTTTGTGCAACAATTCCAGTCTCATTAAAGTCATTCCCAGTGGAATTCAAGTCTGGTATTGTGTGGGACTATTCAGAGTAGTCACATGAAGCACTGTATGTGTTTTCAAGGGTCTAACCCCATGGGAACCCGCTTTTTTCAGCAGTGAGGCCTACTAGTAGTGATGAAGCCTGAGGGCTTCAAACATGTAAAAAAAAATTCCTGCTCAGTCATTTTTGGGTATAGTGACACCAAATCGAACACACTCCTACTAAACCACCCCCTGACCTTGCATTTTTTTTTTCATAGAGTTAGCTCAAAAGGGGCCCGAGCACAGGCCTGTTTCTCACTCGACAATTAACCCTTTAATGTCTAAATGATTCAAAACAGGCTAAAAAGGTCAAAATCTCACACATTCCTGAACCAATTTGGACCAAACTGCTCAGGTTCTGGATATAGAGGCTAATGCAAACTCTCATGCATGTTTCCATACTTCCAAGGGCCCCCAAAAAAGAATGAGGGCCAAAAAGACATGTTTTTTCATTCATGTTCCTCTTTTGCTCTCATTTCACTTCTGTAACAGTTAGAGAGCTGAAACCTGGTATCTGGTACCTGTGAAATCTCAAAAATCAAACTGTTCTGGAACCGTCTTGCTAGCCTCTCCCAAACAGGAAGGAGCTACAGGAATGACCTAGAGACTTGTGCTTCAAATAAATTGTTCATGTAGGTGAGCTAAATCACTTTTTAAAGTTTTGGCTGTTTTAATACAAAAATGAAAGATTTATGGGGCTTCAAAATCTTGAAATGTGAAAATTTTAAATGGCGTCCGGGGTCACAGGAAGGTCACAGAGACACCAAACCACCACAGGTCCACTCCAAATATTGGCAATTACATTATACTAAAAGATCAACCCTGGGGTCCCAGTAGAAATAAAAAGACCCCTGTCCTTTCTGGAAATCAGGCCTTCTTAGCCTCTTACACCCTGAGAGACATACTATATATAATTGATGGATCTAAGTTTGTGCAATGTGCAAAAATACCAGAAGATATGATAACAGTTTTAAAACTAAAACACTGTTTTACATGAACAACTGTTTTTAACTTAAAGGCGTGTATCATTAGTCTTAGTAATCTTTGTCTTACCAAGTAGAGGTTTTGCATGTGTAATATTTAAGACATTCACAAAAGCAGTAGTCATATTGCATTTTAAATCATCGATAAACACTTCATGCATTTTCTGCCACATCATTTGAACAATTGGGTTAGTATTTAATTTCAAGTTATAATAACAGCATCACAATTGTTTGCCTCTGCACATCACTGAAGTTTGTTTTTTCTTGAGCTATGGTGATGAAAAACTTCTAGAACTTTTTTGTATGTCATAGGAAAGTTGACCTTTGACTTTTTGAATATGAAATGTCATCACTTCACTATACCTTATCAGACTTATATTACTCTTTGATATAGCCAAAAATATTTATTTGAGGTCACAGTGATCTTAACCTTTGCCCCATGACACACAATTCTGTTCAGTCCATCATTGAGTCTTAATATTTATGACTTTCAGACTTGGAGAAACTCCCCCAAACCATTTCTGATGCATCACATTCATGAGTTACGTCTGACCTGTGAAAATCTAATCAGTTCATCCTTGAGTATTAAGTAAAGTGGTCTCAGTTCCACTAGTTCTATCAAGACCCAAAATACTAACTATGGCTAACATCAGCACAGTGTGATGTTGACTGAAGACAAATGTGCACTTCTGTTGTGCAATTATTGAAAGCAGTTGCAAAATGAAGACTGAAACACCCTTAAGATCAGTTCTTACAGACTTTAATATCATATATAAATCAGGTAGGTTTGAGGCTTTATAATTAGCTTTATGAAGACAGTGACAAATTCAAGTAAAAAAAAGGAAGATATGCATGAAGTAGATGTCAGGCAGGGTCTATGAGCCTTTTTTCCTGTAAATTCATTGTAGTGACAAACCTAAAAAAATATATTTTTTTCAATTTTAAATATAACAATACAAAACATAAGTGAAATTATATATAATGAGTCTTATTTTACATTAGAGCACTTCAAAACTGTCATTTCTTTAGTGTAAGACCTTCTGTTGTAATAATCAAAAACTACCAGGGGGGGCGATAAAGAGCAAAATGTGTGTAAATTCGTGATGTGGTTGTGTGCATTTTTTTCTTAGTTTTGCATATTTCTGAGGACCTCTCTGAAACTTTGAGAGAAGCATGTTTCCAGGCTCTGGAGGCTATTACAGTGAAAATCTTGTGAGGACCGGCCTAAATGTCCTCACTTTCCAAAATTGTCCTCACTTGTAAGGTTATAAACCCATGACGGTCCTCACAATAATAGCTGTACAAACACACACACACACACACACACACACACACACACGTTTGTACTTATATTGTTGTGAGGACACTCATTGACATAATGCATTTCCTAGTCCCTTACCCTAACCCTAACCATCAAAAATAAATGCCTAACCCTAACCTGTGCCCTAAACCTAACCTAAACCCAGTTGTAACCCTAAATCAAAAACCAAGTCTTAACCCTCAAAAAGGCCAAAAAAGGCCTTTTGAAAAGTGAGGACCGGCAAAAATGTCCTCACTTTCCAAAAATGTCCTCACTCTGTTGGTGAAATTCGAATTTTGGTCCTTACTTTTGGGTATGTACAAGAACACACACACACACACACACACACACACACACACACACACACACACACACACACACACACACACATGCAGGTGTTACGACTTTTGACAAGAACCATTTATGTTCTCGCATAAAAACTCCACCCATGTTCAGTGGAAGATGAAGACCATCTTCAGATAAATTCTGATCGTTGTGATTTTGAACCACATGAGGGAATTGATTGTCATATTCCCTCAAGCAAGGCACTCATGTCAAAAATGTTGAAATACAGTGATTGTCATCCCTAAATATGCATCAGTCTGCAGGAATTATAAAGACACCCAGGGCCCACTATGATGGCAGTGACTCGTGTGACAGACATCAAGTCTATTTCAATAGGGCTCGAAAGGACATGTGATATCTTCCAATGCATTGTGGGCAATACGGGACAGCGCATTCATGTTTACAGTGTTTACCGCGTATGATCACGTACTGTGCTGTGACAGACAGAATTAAACACGAGGAAAAATGGACCGAAACAGAAAGGCGACGAACCGTACCGAGACAAGCTTGGCCCTGTTCAGACCCGGTTGGGCCCGGATGAAGGCATAAAGTGAAACATTGGCTTTGATTCAGCATACAACAACTTTATTTAAGTTAAATTGTTAAGACTGCACCAAACAGACAAACTATATACAATTAAGAAATGCAAATGCAAATTTAAAGCACATCGCAAATTTTGTGTTTATCCATCTTACATCAGATGAATTCTTCTATTTTGATGGTTGGTAGCAAAAACTTTAATAAACTCAGACCTGCCAACCTGTACGCATTTTGTGTAGCAGGTACGCAACTTGACATTAAAATACGCTGGTACGCTCCGCCTCATTAAACTACGCAAAAAGCTGCAGACATCTGTGAGCGCTGTTATAAATGTGGACCGTGGACGTCTGACAACACGATGCAGCAGCAGGGCTCTGAAGTGTCACGCATTTCGGTGTGTTGTCACGCAGTCACGGCACACATTGTATTTGTAACGCTGAAAAAAATACCGGTAAATTAGGCTGGTGCGCCGCAGCTATGGAACCAGGAGGAAACACATGTGCTGCCCTCATAGTGTTGCGACGTCCAATGAACGAGTCGTTCGTTTGAATGGCTCTTTCAAGTGAACGATGAGAGCCGGTTCACAGCTGTCTGAGAGCCGTTCCTTTGTGCAAACTGTCCACGCTCCCTTCACGTGTCTCCTGAGTGTCTCCTGAGGCCAGCTGTCACCGCTGCTTTCGTGTGAATGACCGAGTTTCACTTTTCTGCAGCAGCTCTAGTCACCTGAACGCAGCAGCTAACTAGCAAAGGAGAAGTGTCGCGAAACCGGAGAGGAGCCGGTGTTTTGGAAAAACTGATTCCCTATTAACTGGCGACTGGGTTTCTTTCACGTCCCTTGTTGCTGATAGATATTAAAAACCAGACAAAAAGCCACGTCAGACCTTTTATGAGTCTGATTTCAACATCTGCTGCTACTAGCAGCAGCAGCAGGAAGCGCTAAAGGAAGCCGGTCACCAGGTAACAAGGAAACCAGTTAATTTGAAACACCGTATTGACGGCTTTATAAAGGTTTTAGTAATGGAGCGCACGCGCACACACACACAGCATAAAATGCTCAGTTAAAGGACACGTAGCAGCATTTTGAAGCTCTTTTCTGGGGACAACGTGCAAGGTCAGCCGCAATGCAATGTGCAAATTAACAAATTAAAGAACTTAAAACTGACAGTGCTCCTGCCCCCCCACCCCCCTACCCCCACCCCCACCCCCACCCCCGTCAACAACTGTCCCGGCAACTATTCAATCTGTCATCAGTCATTGTGCACAAATGGGTCTTGATGAGTTTCAGAGCAGAGAAGCTCGCTGACATGCTGCACTGCTTACTGGGAGGACTCTGGCTATATTGCATAGATTGAAATGGTCCTGAAAAACATATTGTGTCACATATTTTAATTGATTTTGTATTGAGATTTTCTTTGTTTAGCTCTGGGGATTTCTACGTATTCACATATAAATATCAAACACAATTGGGCTTTTTTTTTTTTTTTTTTTACAGTAAATTAACTCAAGTATGAGAGAGTGACACAACAACTTCAAGTAACATGTTCATGTATGACCTCTGAACCTGACATACACCTTAGTTAGTGGAGTTCCAGTTCCTGCTCCTCTCAGTGTGGCTGGTCAACTGTGGGAATACAAGGATGGGTTAAAATGACAGATAGACAGACAGACAGACAGACAGGCAGGTGTACACACACACACACACACTCAAGGCTTCTTCATGTTCTAGATATTGAACACACATCAGCAAAATAACCCCGTTCTTCAGTCTAGAACCGTTTCATATTTGATTAACAACAAAACAGAAACCGACTTGGTTTGAAGGCTGCTGCTACACTAGCTTAGCCTCGTATACCAGACCCGCCCACTCCTCATCCACATTTGGATTTTGGAGTTGGGCTTACTCCCAAAATCCAAAAGTGGATGAGGAGTGGGCGGGGCTGGTTTACGAGGCACACACTAGATAGCTTAGTGCAGTATCTCATCTTTTAGCTGCTGCTACTTATATAAAGTTTGCTCAATAAAGTTCTCCTACATGTTCAGAGCAAATTACAACATAATCAAACATTAAATTACCATACCTCTCAATTGTCTGCATCCGTTTATATCCAGTTACAATGAACGTCGTCTGTGTCCTGTGTCGCCGGAGCTGCAGGTGACACGGAGCTGCAGTGTGTTCATCTCCACTGATCCCAGACCAGCATGGTCACTGGAAAAACTTCCACTGATCAGAAATCAGCTCTCTGCAGCCTCAGTCTGACCATATTATGGTAGTTCAAAGTGTAAAACTGACTCTAGATCCGTCAGTCAGCCATCACCATCAGTGGCATATTTACATAGCACTGGGCCCTCATGCAGAATTCTTATATGTGACCCCAATGCCAGAAATTTTACATTTTTCAGACAAAAAAAAAAAACACTCTCAGATGAAGGTAAAAAAAAAACAAAAAAAAAAGGAAAAAAAAAACGCCCATAAAAGTCAAATATCTGTCAGTCATTAGAAATGCTCTTGTGTGAAAAAAAAGTGGAACAAATAAAAGAAGATGAGCATTACAGCTCAGCTTCACAATCTGGTGATGGCGCACCAGAGCAACAGATTAAAAGCTCTTGATCATTTGAACACACAACAGCTCTGCCTGTCTCTGCTTACCTTACAGTTGCACCTTCCTGGCTTTTCTCTCTGCAAATTCGTCTATGAGGTCCTTGATCTCTTCCTCATCTTCTTGCACCCCTGCTGCCCCCTCGGCCGCATTGAAACTGTTAGCGTCTTTCTTTATAAAAAAAACAAACAGTTATTTTGGGGAGCTTTGCTCTTTTTTCTTGTTTGGCTTCACTTATTTTTCGCTTCTGATAGCCACTTTTCTGTCTCTGCTTCTCCATAGTTTTGTTTACCGTGTGACCTGTGTCCTGTCTTTCTTCCTGTATCCTTGCCCACTCAGGGCACACCGGGAGGCACCTGCTCCCACCGCCCCTCCCATAAAATTAGCACAGGATAATAGATCACAGAAAATTTAAAATATTATGTTGTGACATAAAATCAACCATACATTAAGGGCCCGTTCCCACCTTTATTTCTCCCTCTTTTTCTTTTTTCTCTTTTTTTTTCGCAACCTGGGAGTGCCCCTTGACTTCATGTGCCCCCATGCAACTGCGAGCCATTCGTCACACTAGTGGCGCGGCTGAGCACCATTGATTGGCCGCGTTTCTCTTGTTTCTTGTGTTGACGAACTTGGCCAACTACCTATCAGATCTGGGGTGGCCAAAGGGGTGGCCAATGAGATTTCAGGGGTGGCACGGGCCACCCCAGGCCACCCCCTAAAATTGGCGCTGAGCCCACCGTGGAAGCACCACAGGCGAAATAGGAGGAAGCAGAAAATGGGTAAGTGCGGAGGTATCCGAGCTAGGCTAGCTGCTAGCCCTCATCGGCCGGCTATCCCCACCATCACCCTGGCTAATGTACACTACAACAAACTGGATTATATCCGCCTTCTTCGGACATCTTCAAAGACTGTGAGTGAGTGCTGTGTCTTTATCTTTTTGGAAACATGGCTCAATGATAGCATCCCGGTCTGTGCTATTCAGCCAGATGGGCTAACATGTTACCGGGCTGACAGAGCACTCTTCGAGGGGGGAAAGACTCGCAGTGGGAGACTATGTTTACATCAGTGATGCCTGGTGCTGTGACGCTGTTGTAGTCTGCAAACACTGCTCACCACTGGGGGAATTTATGATTATTAAGTGCCGGCCATTCTACCTGCCAAGAGAAAATTACAGCTGTCCTGCTGGCAGCAATATAGCTACATCCCCCCTGGCTCCACCAACAACAGGAGTGGAGCACTGAATGAACTCCATCAGCACATCAGTGAGCAGCAGACAGCCCACCCTTCCTCATCCTGGCTGGGGATTTTAACCATGCTAACCCAAAAGGGCATGTTTCCACAACTCCATGGACATATTAATTTTCCCACAAGAGGAACCAATGTCCTGGTCTATGTTTTCCCAACACACAGTGAAGCCTACAAAGCCAGCCCCCTCCCCTACCTCGGGGCCTCAGACCACACTACTGTTATACTAATGCTAGAATACAAGCCGCTGGTTAAAGTCACCAGACCAGCGAGGAAGACAATCCGTGTGTGGCCAGAGGGGTCGTCAGCGGCACTCCAGGACTGCTTTTCCACCACTGACTGGAGTGTGTTCAGACAGGCAGCCACCTTCAACGACACCATAGACCTCCAGGAGTACACAGAGACCGTCACACTGCCTGCATGAGGAAATGCATGGACGACGTCACGGTCTCCGGAACCATCTCCACTCGAGCACATCAGAAACCATGGCTGACAGGGGAAGTCCATGGGCACCCGAGGGCTCGAAATGCTGCCTTCAGAGCTGGGGACGAAGCAGGCCTAAGGACAGGTAGAGCTAACCTGTCATGAGGATCCACCTTCCTGTTGAATCAACTGAATGACTTCTTCGCTTTGAGGAAAAAACACCCCAAAACACCCCAGCACAGAAAAACCCGACCTCCTCCTGACGACCAGGTGTTAACACTATCCCCAAATAGTGTGAGGATATCCCTCGGAGGGACCAACGTACAAAAAGCCCCAGGTCCTGACAACATTCCTGGTCATGTACTGAGAGACTGTGCTGAGAAGCTCACCGATGTTTTCATTGACATCTTCAACATCTTGCTGAGCCAGGCTGTTGTCCCCACATGCCTCAAAGCCACCACCAACATCCCAGTTAGTATGAAATTGTCTCCCTCCCACTACAATGACTATCGCCCAGTCGCACATAGGGCCAATCCCAATTCTACCACTTACCCCTACCCCTCTGCCCTTGGCCCTACCCCTATCATTTGCCTACCCCTTTTAGAATAGGGCTGAGGGCTAGGGCTATCTTTGCAGCACGATGAATTGGGATACCCCTTGGGCCTCATCAGAAGTCGGGTTTCATCGGGGGTCCCTGTGTCGAACATATTATGTTAAAAACATGATAAAAGATGATGTTAATACAGTGATTAGTGCTCTTCAGAAGTTATAAATTTACAGGGTTTCCACCAGACCTTTTCAGTCCGGGCGTCCCGCTCGTGCTAAAATCTGCAGCACCCGGAAAACGGACAGAAAAAAAAAAGAAAAATAATAGCGCCGCGTTTGCGGCTAATTAGCAGTTGCGCTCAATTGATTGAGCTGGACAGCCCGCTACGAGTGAGCACCGTGGAGCAGCAGCGGCGTGCTATGAGTGAGTGCCGTCAGCATTGCTCTGCATTGCTCGTCGCCCCCCCCCCAAACTTTTATCCTGCAGGAAACACTGATTTCTGATCAGAAACGGTGCTATGCAGTGCTGAAACGTTAATCCATGACTGGGACACTGTCACGCTGGTATATCTATAAATTTCAGTGAAGCAAATTCACTTTTTATAGCTTTTTATGTGAAACTCCGCCTACCCCTATTGAGAATAGGGAGCATCAATGCAGACTTCTCTGAAAGGGGTGAAATAGCCCTCCCCCTCTCCCCTACCCCTTTTCAAAAAGTAGAATTGGGATAGCCCTTAACCCTCGTGAACGCGCATATCATAGGGGTAGGACTGAGGGTAGGTGAAAGGGGTAGAATTGGGATTGGCCCTTACTCCCATTTTCATGAAGTGCTTTGAGTGGCTAGTCATGCAGCACATCAAGTCTGCCCTCCCATCCACCCTGGTCCCCAACCAGTTTGCTTATCGGTCCAACCACTCGACCGATGACGCCATCTCCACTACCCTACACTCAGACCTCACCCACCTGGAAACATAAAACTCACACGTCAGTATGCTGTTCATCTACTTCATTGCAGCATTCAACACAATCATCCCCCAGCAGCTCATTTGCAAACTGGACAAGCTGGGACTCAACAAAACCCTTTGCAACGGGCTGTTGGACTTTCTGAGGGGAAGACTGCAGGCAGTTCGGGTCGGCAGCAACACCTCCAGCACCATCATTTTGAACACAAAGTGCCCCAGGGATGTGTGGATGTGTGCTGAGCGGAAAAAATCTGACAACTGTAGCGGCCAAAGGACAGTAAAAACTCCGACCAATCGGAAGGCATGGACCACTCTTCAGGAACTAATCAAATCCCTTCTCCGTTCTACCAGCCCCCTGCGCGTACATTTCAATGGTGTGCACTGGCCCTGGTTCAGTGCGCGCGTGTGTTTTCAAGGCGCTCTCGCCGCTCGCGGCTCGCGTGAAAAATAGAAGGAAGCGGAGCGGCGCGCTGTGCTCCTATGCGCGTTGTGTGCGGGCAGTCAGAAAGGTTAATAACATTGGAGGCAATCACAAACTCTGTGCGAGTGGCGCACAGAGTTTGTGCACAGAGTGCAGAGGAGGTCTGCACATTTTCCAAAATGACGACATTAACCGGAAAGCCAGAGCAGCGCGCAAACATTAAATTCTGCTTTTTCCTGGGAAAAAAAAACAGCAGGAGAAACACTCACCTTGTTGCAGCAAGTCTACAAAGATGATGCTCTGGGGAAGAATCAGGTCCATGAGTGGTTCGGGTGGTTTAAAAAGGGCCAGATGTCCACGCGTCAGGTCCGCTCAGCCATGAAAACAATGCTGAGCTGCTTCTCCACTGTCCAGGGTATCGTCCACAGTGAGTTTGTCCCTCCAGGTCAGACTGTAAATCAGGACTACTACATTGAAGTCCTCAGACGCTCCGTGAGGATGTGAGGAGGAAGCAGAGCGTAGTGGCGGAGTGGAGCCGGTTGATCCACTACCACAGAGCGCTAGCGGACACGGCGCTGCGCCTCACGCAGTTTCTGGCGAAGAATGAGATGAATCTCCTCCCCGATCCGCCTTATTCGCTAGATGTAGCCCTGAGTGACTTTTTCTTGTTCCCCAAGTTGAAGAAAGAGCTGAAGGGACGGCGGTTTGCAGATGTGGAGGAGGTGACAGAAAAAACGCAGCCAGCCCAGAATGAGACTTTTACGCACAGGTGTCATGACACATTCGTGAGGTGGAAGACACGGCTGGAGCGCTGCAATAATGCGGATGGAGATTATTTTGAAGGCGACGGTGATGTTTTATTTTGAAATGTCAGAAATAAAAAGTTACAATCAAATTCCGGGAATTTTTGGGTACCCCCTCGTATAAACATTCGCAAATTTTTTGTTTTGTTCATAATGAATTTTTCCTGTTCTTTTATTCTGTTCATAGTAAATTTATTTTATTTAGTTCTTTAGATATTATTAGGCTATTATATTGTTTTTAATACTGCAGTTTAGTTTCTTTACTTGTTTTTAGTGTTGTCTGTTGCATCATGGGTCTGAGAGACTGAAATTTCATCTGTGCTGTATGTCAACCATGTATAGCATATTTGACAGTAAAGCTGACTTTGACTTTACCAAGCAGGGGCCGGTTTGGCCCAACCCATCCCAGAACCCAGAGAGGGGCCACAGTGGTCCAGTGCTTTTGAATACACAAGTTGTTGTCCTCCAGCCAGCCACCTTTCATTTGTAAATGCAGCCACTACGCAATGCATCATGCAGGAATGTGGCCCAAACAGAGGGAGAAGTGTAGCACACACGCCAATGTTCAGCTGATGCTTCTAAAACTCTCTTCATGTGATAGTTTGTATCAGTTCGACACAAATGACCATTTTCAGAAGAGAAAACTTTGTTGTGGATGTAAGGTATCAGTTTGCACGAGAATTGGGGAGTTTGCACATTTCATTAGCGTGTGTATTTCATAGTTACAAAAATAAGAGATTTTTCTTACGGGTCCTGTGTATGAAAACAATATTTGTTATAACATAGTATGTACAGTGCCTTGAAAAAGTATTCACCTCCTTTGAACTCTTTGCCCTTTTTCTTAAATTTCATACTTTAAACATAAAGTCAGAAAATTGGCATATTTTGTGAGGAACCAACATCAAATGGGACACAATTGTGCAGTGACATGAAATTTATACAATATTTTCAACTTTTTTTTTAGGAATAAAAACCTGAAAAGTGGGATGTGCAATATTATTCACCCTCTTTTCTCATAGTGGCTTCAGAAGTTGTCTGATTGTTTCCTCAATGATCAAATGTTGAGCTAATGACTAAACAGAGTCTGAGTGCAATCCAATCTTAGAACAGATGTAGCTGGTCTGCAATGGTCCCAATGGTCTGTCAGAGAAACAAACGCAAAACTACGCTCTTCTCTGTGCCACAAAAATCAGTCCTTCTGTTGAGGGGAGGTTTGAGGTGGCCTTTTCATAAGGCTACCTCCTGCACTGAAGTGCCTTCCTCCCCCTCACCCTCTGGCCCCCAAACCCCCACCACAAAAAAACAAATCCATTGTTTGGAGAAAGAATCTTCCTCCCTGGCTCTTCCCCCCCAATACGTATGCACGAGCCCACAACCTGGCAGGTATCGGCTGCATTTACAAAAGAAAAGCAGGCCAGCGATCGGCCGCTGAGCTGTGCACTGAAAATCAGGGGAAAAGGGGAAGAGTTTCATAGGCAGGAAAGAAAAACCTGGGATTACAAACAATTCATTGAGTTTGGAAAGAATCTTCCTTTCTGGCCGATTTGCCAATTATATATATATATTTTATATTCAAGGGGGATGAATACTTTTGCGAGGTGCTGTATGTGCTTATAGAAAATATAACACTGAATCAGCATCTAATCTAAAACTGAAGTAAGAGGTCGACGCAGTTTATGTTTTTCATTTCTTCCTGTGACATATTGATGATGCACAGAATTCAGTCTGCTTGGCTGATCTGGGCAGCTCCCGACAAATTTTATTCATTGTGCCAAGGATGGTGGTCTTCCATCAGAGGAGTTGTTTGGCGAGTGCCAGAGACGTGAAGAAATTATCTGTTGTTACCGTTCTGCCTTTGTCCAGAAACGGCTCCATCAGCTTTATCACCACATCTTCTCCCACTCTCACTCCCTTGGCATGGCTGGGGTCTTTCCCAACATAGGGGATCATGCTGCACACAGATTTAGGCTGAATCCCATTTCACCCCTTAGCCCTTCCCCTTGGCCCTACCCCTTAGCCCTCCCCCTATGAAACGGAGTGCTAAGGGGTAGGGGAGAAAGTCAACCCCTCCGAATTGGGACACCCCTCCGACAATCGCGTACGTCATCAGTAGTCGCCGCTGCCGATGACGTAGGCAGATGCGACAATTATTTGCCGAAGAAGAATGTTTTTCTTACATTTTAAAACTTTATTAATTGACAAAATACTGACATTGATGAACTTCTTTCGTTGCGGACGCCGCCATCTTGCCGATCTTGGAAGGCTTTCTGAGAAATCTGTCATCCAGTGGCGGCCGGTGGCGAGGGGCGCTTGTTTTGATCGCCTGGACCGTCAGTGGCGGGCGGGCTTAGTTCACTTCCGCATTGTCGGGGGCGCTCGTTTCCCACCCGCGCATTCCAGGCGGGCAGTGTTGAAGAAACCAGTTTATTGAAAATAATCGTCTATCTGTTGTGTTTGGAATGCGCCTGGAATGCGCGGGTGTGGAAACGATCGTTCCCGCCAATGCGGAAGTGAATTAACCCCGCCCGCCAGTCATGATCAGGGGCTGACAGAACAAGCGCCCCTCGCCATCGGCCGCCACTGCATCATACCCCTCCGTTTGGAGTGTGCCTCTCGAGAATCTCCTTTTGGAGGGGTGACTGGCCCTCTTTCGTGGCCCTACCCCTCCGTCATAATGACAATTGGGACACTGCTACCCCTCCACGTGAACGCGCAAAACGAGGGGAAGGGCCAAGGGGAAGGGCTAAGGGGTGAAATGGGATTCAGCCTTAGTCTTCAGGTCACATGCCACCCAGAACTTTATCCCAACCTTGTCTGGTTTTGTTGCAATGTATTGCAAGAAACAGCATTGAGACTTTGTTGGGAACAGCTGTTTGTCTGTGGTGATGTGCCTGCCTGGACTGTAGGACCAAATGCAGTTTGCAACAAAGAAACTCCAAACATTGGAGATTGTGGGAAACCTGACAGTCTCAACTGGGTCCCAGTCAAACCTTGGGAGTTACATCACAACTTGTGATGAGCAAGAAAGTTCATTGTGTTTGGAAAGAATCTTCTCTTCCAAACTCAGGAGGAAATCTCAAAGTAGTCCCTAGCTGTTTTCAAGCCTCCTCCTCCCCCTCAGAGGTATGCATGAACCAACTAGCTGGAAGGTATTGGCTGCATTTACAAATGAAAGGTGGCTGGCTGTAGGAGAATGACTTGTGTATTCAAAAGCACTGGACCACTTTGGCCTCTCTGGGTTTCCCAGGGAGGCCAGAAAATCCTGGTATTCCTAGTGTTAAAGGGGATGTTGATCGACCGGTTTTGCTCATTCATATTTAATTTCTAGCCCCCCCTAGAAGACCTATACAGGATAAACGGCACTGAAAGCTTCTTAGATCTGTGTCTTTTACTGCGCCGCTTCCTTGCATTTCCTCCCTCCTCCGAAAACACTCTGTTCAGTTGACTCCATCCCAGTCTCATCCATGTGCACATCCCACTCGCTGTGATTGGTCACACCCACTTTGCCGGTACGGAAGTGGAGATAACTGTTGCCATAACAGCTGGTTGTGAAATGGCACATTCTTCAGAAATCCAGCCTTAACTTTTGAACATATTGAGCCTCTTTTGTGTAATCACTTCCATTTAATTTCGCGTTGCGTTCAAGGACCTCCTCAGCGGTGTGGCGCATTCAAAGACAGTTGATGACTGCTGGCTCTCCTCTGTGACTCAGACGTGTAAACAGCTGATTGTAAAAATATTTATTTGCGCCTACAGTGGGATAAAAGTTTAGCCAGGGGGGAACGTGCGTTGCCGAGCGGCGCGCTGCTCACACGGAGTATCCAAGCGGCCGCCGCTGCTGCTCCGCGGTGCGCAGCTGCTAATTAGCCACAGACGCGGCGCTGTTTTTTTTTATTTATTTTTTTCCTGTCAGTTGTCCGGGTGCTGCAGAATTTAGCGCGAGCGGGGCACCCGGACTGAAAAGGTCTGGCAGAAACCCTTATGGGACGGTTGTATTTTCACTGACCTGCTGCAGTGACGCTGCTCTGATAATAAACATGCTACGTCTTGGTGTAGCATACGATGTGCTATTATGCTAGGATAGCTCCGACGCACCACAGACATGCTGCACTATGTTTTCGTTTCAACTTGTAGTGATCCCACACTTTGCGTCCCAAAACACTTACTATTATTATTATTATGATAGAAAACATTCACCCGCTTGCCCCGTGTGGCAGATAACCCTGCTATTTACTCGACAAACAGAAAATTCATCTGCCGTTTGCGGCTGTTAATTACGTTGGTGGTAATTGTAACTTTTTTGCGCTATTCCCCCATCAGCTGATGATTTCTTAGAGCACCCAACCTTACCATCTAAAATAACTTTTATAGCTAACACAAAATAAACACAGGACACTGAAAAGTTCTAACTTACCGCTTGCAAAACAGTGCCATGCAAAATGCCGTCTTTGTCTTCTTCTGACCCAGAAAAAGAAGTAATTTCCACTGCTGCCTGGCTGATTTCGTCTTCAGGAAAGCCAAATAAAACTGCCTTTCCAGGATATCCAAATAAACATTTTCTGGGAGCCATGTTCTCTGGATCTAACACCAACACACTCACACCAGGCACAGAGAAGGCAGGGCCGGGTCTCAGCATGACCATATAAGGAAGCCCGGCTCACATCTACGTCACACCGGTCCCGGCTTGAAAGAAACTCAGTGAAACAGAGCGTTCACAGCCAGGCAGAACTGTTTTCAGGGCTTGCGGGCAAAGACATGAACCGCATTACTCGACACTTTGGTGTCGTTTCACATTGGTATCAGACTATTTAATAGTGTTTACAGGTTTAAAAAAGAGTTTCACTGATCAACGTCAATCCGTGTATCATTCGTTCAATTGATATTCAATTAAGAATCCAAAAACAAAATATTGAAAAATGAGTCGTTTTTCCTTTTTTCCGTTTTTAAAATGAAAACAAATAAATGAAAATTGGTTTGTTTTTCAATATCCCGTTTGTTAAGACAGATCAAATAAAGGAAAGTTGAAATGCGGCCACAGAACAGACTTTAAAGTGATTTTTCAATTTCTTCGATCTCCATGACCCGGAAGTTCTATCGTCTGTGTTTTGGTTTTTGTCGGCGGGAAGGTGGGCGGGTCACGGGACCCTGTGGGTCAGTTTAAGGCCAGCACACACTACTATACACTACTACAGAAGGATCAGGCCGAATTTTGCCCCGATCTTCTCCTCCCGACCGAAGCCGACAAGGTCCGACTGTCGGGAGTAAGATAATGATCTCGGGTCTGATCTTCGTGTAGTGTTCGGGGGGTTCAGAGAGATGTTTTCCAGTCGGAGCCTCTCGGGAGGCGTCGGAAGGGGAGATCGTAAATTATGAACATGTTTCATATTTCTGATCGCAAATCCTGTGGTGTGTGGAGCTCTGAGAGGCGCTGATCAGCTCCGAGTAGAGCTGTCCACTCCCTCGAAATAAAGCTTCCTGATTGGCTGGTGCTGCTGCTTAAAAAAAAGTCCCCTCTCAGCTGTCAGAGATGGAGACATATGTGAAACATATTCACTATATGACAGTGAAAGAGAAAAGTCAGAACTCCTAAACTCAACAGTGCAGAAAGTGATGGTTAATCCTCAATACCTGGATCGCTCCTGGATAAACTGTATTTCCTCCATTCAGACCCAAACTCCGATCTGCTCATTCATCTGCATCGCCAGTCCTGCAATAATCCCGATGTTTGAATTCATGTCCACTATTAACCATCATGGAAAAAAAAAAAAAAAAACAACTTTCCCTGCCTTCAGAGAGACGAGCGACGCATAATGAAATTTACCTAATCGCTTAAGAGCAGTAGCAGACTCTGACAAAGCTACTTTTTTAGATCACCAAATATCTTAAATCATTCTTTTTGTCCCCAGATTGGATAGTTTACACCAGAATAAAATCTCGTTGAGCTTTGATTAGGTAAATTTCATCATGCGTCGCTCTTCTCTCTGAAGGCACTGAGTCAGGATATTAAAGTTGTTTTTTTTTTTTTATTTATTTTTTTCCTCATTCTTCCGTGATGGTTAATGTAGGACTTGCGATGCAGATCGGAGTTTGGGTCTGAATGGAGGAAATCCAGTTTATCCAGGAGCGACCCAGTTATTGAGGATTAACCATCACTTTCTTCACTGCTGAGTTTAGGAGTTCTGACTTTTCTCTTTCACTGTCATATAGTCAATATATATCACATATGTCTCCATCTCTGACAGCTGAGAAGGGATTTTTTTTAAGCAGCAGCACCAGCCAATCAGGGAGCTTTATTTCGAGGGTGTGGACAGCTCTACTCGGAGCTGATCAGCGCCTCTCAGAGCTCCACACTCCACAGGATTTGCGATCAGAAATATTAAACATGTTCATTATCGATGATCTCCCCTTCCGACGCCTCCCGAGAGGCTCCGACCGGAAAAAATCTCTCGGAACACACCGCACACTACACGAAGATCGGACCGAACTCCCGACAGTCGGACCTTGTCGGCTTCGGCCGGGAGGAGAAGATCGGGATTCTGTAGTGTGTGCTGGCCTTAAACTGACCCACAGGGTCCCGTGACCCGCCCACCTTCCCGCCGACAGAAACCAAAACACAGACGATAGAACTTCCGGGTCACGGAGATCCAAGAAATTGAAAAATCACATTAAAGTCTGTTCTGTGGCCGTATTTCAACTTTCCTTTATTTGATCTGTCTTAACAAACGGGATATTGAAAAACAAACCAATTTTCATTTATTTGTTTTCATTTTAAAAACAAAAAAAGGAAAAACGACTCATTTTTCAATATTTTGTTTTTCGATTCTTAATTGAATATCAATTGAACGAATGATACACGGATTAACGTCCCCTTTAACTTTGACTTTGTTGTACGTTTGCTCTCTGCTGCTCATCAGGATGTTGATGTATGAACTGATTGAATGTGACTTGAATTCTTTATGTAAATGCTGTTAATCTGTTGTCATTATCACTGAAACATGAGGGAGGAGGAGCAGCTGTGCTCAGGTGATCCAGGTCCAAGAGTCCAACCAGGAAACCAAGAAGTCCAGAGTGCAGCTGACAGTCCTCTGTGTCAGAGAAGCAGAACTGGGTGCATGTTGGTCCAACTTTGTCTTCTAATGTCAAAATGTGACTGAGTTTTGTCTCTTTGGATGTCTGTTGAACTGTTGAACAGGTTGTCCTGTTCTCTCCCAGCTGCCTGATGCTGAGTGATGTGGATGAAGAGGACAGATCAGAGTGTGTGGACAGGTAAGAAACATCAGCTGCTTCTGCAGAGTCCATCAACACAATCTACACAAAAAGCAACAGCAAAGAGACATGTTGAGATGGAGAGAGAAAGAGAGAGAGAATATGTAATGAAATGAAGTGCCAGTGACACTGCAGGTGCAGGTGTTGTCACAGAGACGACTCAAATTGAATGAAAGTCTTTGGGAGGAAAAATGGTGCTTCTTTAAAACAAAACCATTTTCAGATTATACAGACAACAGAGGCCCTTATTTGGAGCTGAAGACCTGCAGCTGCATTTTGATGAATAATATAATAACATTGAGAGAGAAATATGGCCATGATGATGAAAAACTATTTTAAAAAGGGTTTTTCCTGTTTTTCACGAAACCCCTTTGAATGGGACTTTTTTTTTCAGTTATTTCTGATTTCTGTTGAAACAGTTTATTGAATTGTGAACAAAAGACAAAGGACACTGTTTCTGAATTTTCTGTTTGGTTTGGTTCAAACCTGAAACTCCGTCAGAAGTATAATTATAGCATTAAACAGGTTTTAGTGACAGTAGTTTTACACCTCACCGATTTCTTGTTCAGGAACATAAAATAATGTTGAGTGAGAAAGTGAAGAAAACGTAGCGTGAGAAAAAAATGAAAGAGAGAAAGAAAGATACTGTTACTGAGTCCCGATATAAAAGACAGAGAGCAGGTCTAATGTTTTGTTCACTCACTTCTAATGTTTATATTTTATTAGATTATTTTTTGTCATGTTTCATCTACTAACAGTGTGTGTGTGTGTGTGTGTGTGTGTGTGTGTGTGTGTGTGTGTGTGTGTGTGTGTGTGTGTGTGTGTTCTCGTATTTCTATCCTTGTTGGGGCCAAATGTCCCCACAAGGATAGCAAAACGTGAAACGACGTGCCTTGTGGGGACCTTTTTCCGGTCCTAAGTAGGAGAAACAGTGTTTTCTTCACCATGTTGTTGTTACTGAAAAAAGTAAAAGTGCAAAAACATTTCTTTAGGGTTAGGCTTTATTGTGGTGTGGGTTAGGGTTAGGGTAAGGGTCAGGGTTAGGGGCTAGACATGAATGGGAGTCAATGGACGGTCCCCACAAGGATAGAAATACAAGACTGAGCGTGTGTGTGTGTGTGTGTGTGTGTGTGTGTGTGTGTGCAGACACATAACAGAGTCTTCAGGATCCAGCAGGCTGTCTCTGAAGAGTGACCAGTCCAGAGTCTTCTAGACTTCAGTGTTGAACCTGGACCTTCAGACACAAAGTAAGAAACTCTTTGTTTCCTTTGATTTCCTTCAAAGCAGAGTGAGAGATGTTGAGCTCACTTTCAGATTCAGCTCCAGGATTCAGAAGCAGTGTGAGAGTTGGTGTTGTGTTGCTCAGAGTAAATGTTGCTTGGTGTCCACAGAGACAAGAAGAGGACTGATGTCTCTGACTGACGTCTGTCTTCTTTCTCAAGTCAATCTTCAATTTCCTTTGAAACTGATGGAGGCTTTTCTCAGATTGCTCCAGTACTTTGTGGGACAGAGTTGAATAGAATACACTTAATTTATCTCACCACAGAGAAATTTACTGCCACAGAGGCTCAAAGAACACACAGGCTGGTGCAAAAAATGATTAAAGGTGCAAATCAAAATCAAAATAAGTAATAATGCAAACCTTAAGGAAGAAATAGAAAACTAAAAAAAACAAAAAAATCTATGTACAACATAAATCTTAAAATATAAAAAGAACTATAATAAATACTCTATGTACAAATATGTTTGTGTGCAGCAGAGTGAGTGGTTATAAAGTGTCAATGATTTCTTATGAGGGTTGTAAAGTGGGAATGACTGCCGGATATTATGATGTCCAGAGTTATTGCTCATATTCTACACAGTGGAGTTGTACAGTCTGACAGCGGTGGGGATGAAGGACCTGCTCTTTCCTGCACTGAGGGTGTCTCAGTCGGCCACTGAAGGAACTGCTGAGCTCCTCTCCCGTCTGGTGCTGTGGCTGAGAGCTGTTGTCTATACTGGATGTGAGCTTGGCCAACATCCTCCTCTCACCTACATCCTACACAGAGTCCAGTGGACAGCCCAGGACAGAGATGGTCCTCCCAATCAGCTGGTTGAGTCTCTTCCTCTCCTGCTCTGTGCTACCTGGGGCCCAGCAGGTAGCGGCATAGTGGATAGCAGAAGCTACCACAGAGTCATAAAAGGTCCTGATCAGAGGTCTGCTCCCTCCGAAGGACCTCAGTTTCCTCAGAAGGTGGAGCCACTCTGGCCCTTCTTGTACAGTGTCAGTGCTGTGAGACCAACATGTGATGTGTTCCCCAACAGGCTCCTGATGAGCGCTTCTTTGACGCTCAAAGATAGACAGAGATAATAGAAGATCTGATAGAAAGACTTTGGAGCAGCTGCAACTCTAATCTGTTCTCAAAATGTCAAGGAGCTGCTTTTCAGAGGAACAGAAGAGAGACATCCTGAGGAAGTGGAGATGTTTGTGTTTGTTAAACTAATGTCTTTGTGAGCAGGTTTCATTGGTACAAACAGAGGTGTCAAACAAAAACAAAAGGTATGTGGGCCACAAATGTGCCCAAGCTCCAAGCTGGCCTGTTAAACTTAATGACTCTTTAAACAGTTTGGAAGTACAACTGGAATTGAAACGCCATGTTTACCTCCGCCAAGGAGGTTATGGAATCACGTTGGCTTGTTGGTTTGTTGGGTTTTATTTGTTAGCAACATTACAGAAAAAGTTATGGACGGATTGCAATGAAACTTTGTGGAAAGGTGGGTCTTGGGCTAACTTAGAATCCATTAAATTTTGGTGATGATCCGGATCTGTCTGGATCCAGGAATCTTTTAAAGGATTCTTTATCATTGAGAGATAGGGCAGTCTTTCACATAGTTGGGCAGGCCCGCCGACAGGAGGCCTGTGCGGCATGTGCGCCGCACGCTGCACTGCACACCGCAGCGCTCCGCTCCGATCACACCCCCGATCACAGTGTTGTTTTATTATATTATGGTGTTCTTATTGTTGTTGGTGACTGATTTCACCTGTGGCGGAGGTCTGCGCTCTCTGAGTGCCAAATTCTAGTTTTGTCATGGTGCAGCTCGACGGCTCAGGCACAGATGCAAACAAAAGCAGAAATGAATACAAAGTCTATTAAAAACACAAATCAAGAACTAGTCCGAGGTGCAGAGAGGTGTGGGGATCCTCCAGAGCACGCTGCAGATCAGAGCTAGGCCTCCTGAGCAATGTTCTGGGTTCAGATCAGCAGGTGGACGGCCAGGGCGGAAATGAAGAGCAAGCAAGAAAAGCTGACTGTACAGGGGCCTTACCTATGAAACTCTGCAGGAAAATCTGACAATAATCATGCGTGGGAACGCAACGCAAACTTCTGTCCGCAAAAAAAATTTTGAAGCCAAAAAAAAGTCCATCGCACAGCTGTTCGCAATTTCCAAGTCATGGTTTTAAATCCTGCGGAGAACGTGACAGTGGCCAACCCAACCCACAATCCCGCCCCAACTCCACCCCTTGGAGCCATATATGGGTATGCAAATGAAGTCATGAATGAAATTTGGGTATATTAGAGGGTGCGGCGCAGCGTGGAGCCTGCAGATAACCCCGGATCGGACGGATGACGTGTCGAAAAATTAAGATTTTAATTACAGTCGGGCGGGTTGCGGTTGAGGCACTAAAATAAAAAAAAAGCAACATTTTAAATCTTATTCCAAACATAAAGAAACTAATGAAAAAGATAGAAAAACACTTTTTGATCAGCCAAACGAGCAAAAGTGTGCATATAATCATGGCATTTGCAATTTAATCGCACATTCAGCATGCTCAGAGTACAATGCAGCTTTTCCTTTTCAAGGGCGATCAGCATCTCGCCGCTGGCGCAGAACACAAGTGTCGGCCGGCAGGTGAGATGGATCTGCCACTGTGTGGAGGTTTGTGGTGATGCTGCGGGTCCCTTATTGATGAGGTGGAGAGCCGGTCTTCTGTCCTTTTCGGAGGATACAGCAGTGGAGGGACAAACGGAGACACGTTGAGTGGGAGCAGGTGCCAGCGCCATCGGGCCACTACTGCTGAAGTGAAAAAAAGTGGTCCGACTTGAAGGTGCGTTGTCATAATTCATAGTGTCTCAACATTGCAGAAACACCTTAAAAAAAAAAACAAAAAAAAACTTAACATAAAAATGTAGTGGAAATTCGTTGCACAATTGTGCTTCCCGGCATTATCACAACTGTTTTGCCTCTTGAGTCAATTTTAATGCGCTGCAGCACATAGAGGCTGTGAACCTGTGATGATTCGGGGTTCGGACGTCAGATATGGCCATGGCAAAATAGCAAACATTTTTTGTGTCAGTGTCTCCTCTCATGTGCAATCATCACCCACTCACCCACTCACCAACTCACTGTCTGTCTTAATTGTCTATTTAAATTACCGTATTGGCCCGAATATAAGACGACTCCGATTATAACACGACCCCTATTTTTCAAAGATCATTTTGTGAAAAAAAAAAAACAAAAAAACAGTGTTTCGCAGCCAGGACGAAAACCGCATTGTTCCTCCTAGATCCGAGGTTCGACTATTGGTCGAATCCTCCTCTCCAGTGCCCTGGAGTAGACTTTCCCAGGGAGGCTGAGGAGTGTGATCCCCCTATAGTTGGAGCACATCCTCCGTCCCCCTTTTTACCAAAGGGGGACCACCACCCCAGTCTGCCAATCCAGAGGCACTGGCCCCACTGCCACCTGATGTTGCAGAGACTTGTCAATCAAGACAGTCCCTGAACATCCGGAGACTTGAGGTACTCAGGGTGAATCTCATCCACCCTGGTGCCTTGCTACGGAGGAGCTTACCAACCACCTCGGTGACTTCAGCTTGGGTAATGGACGAGTCGACCTCTGGGACCTCAGCCTCTGCTTCCTCCACGGAAGACGCGGCGACGGGATTGAGGAGGTTCTCGAAGTATTCCTTCTACCGTCCTATAATATCCCCAGTTGAGGTCAGCAGCTCCCCACCTCCACTGTAAACAGTGTTGACCTGCTTTCCCCTCCTAAGGTGCCAGATGGTTTACCAGAACTTCTTTGAGGCTGACCAGTAGTCCTCCTCCATGTCCCCCCAGAACTCCTCCTAGACCCGAGTTTTTGCCTCCACAACCACTCAGACTGCAGTTCGTTTGGCCTGCTGGTACCTCTCAGCTGCCTCTGGAATCCCACGAGCCAACAAGGCTCGATAGGACTCCTTCTTCAGCTTGACGGCAAACCTTACTTCCAGTGTCCACCACTGGGTTCGGGGATTGCTGTCACGGCAGGCACTGGAGACCTTACTGCCACAGCTCCGAGCAGCTGCTTCGACAATGGAGGTGGAGAACATGGTCCACTTGGACTCAATGTTCCCATCCTCCCTCAGGATCTGGGAGAAGCTCTCCCGGAGGTGGGAGTTGAAAATCATGCTGACAGAGGGTTCCGCCAGACGTTCCAAGCAGACCCTCACAACAAGATTTGGTCTACCAAGCCTGTCCGGTTTCCTCCCCCACCAGCGAATCCAACTCATCACCAGGTGGTGATCGGTCGAGAGCTCTGCTCCTCTCTTCACCCGAATATCCAAGACACATGGTCCGAGGTCAGATGACATGACAACAAAGTCGATTATCGACCTCTGACCTAGGGTGTCCTGGTGTCAAATGCACTTATGAACACCCCTGTGCTGGAACATGGTGTTTGTTATGGACAAACTGTGACTAGCACAGAAGTCCAATAACAGAACACCACTCGGGTTCAGATCAGGGAGATCGTGCGTCCCAATGTCGCTGGGCGTTAAAGTCCCCCAGTAGAACAATGGAGTCCCCAGATGGAGCACTGTCCAGCACCCCTCCCAGGGACTGCACGAAAGGTGGGTACTCTGCACTGCTGTTTGACCCATGACCTCAGACAACAGTGAGGCACTTATCCCTGACCCGAAGGCACAGAGATGCAACCCTCTCGTTCACTGGGGTGAACTCCAACATATGGCGGCTGAGCTGTGGGGCTATAAGCAAACCCATACCAGCCCGCTGCCTCTCAGCATGGGCAACGCCAGAGAAGTTTAGAGTCCAGCCCTTCTTGAGAGATTGGGTTCCAGAGCCCAGGCTATGTGTGGAGGTAAGCCTGACAATATCTAGCCGATACCTCAGAACTTCTCTCACATGCTCAGGCTCCACACTGCACCCGACCCCTATGGTTCCCTAGGTGAGTGGTGGGTCTGCCAGAGGGTGGGCCCAGATTGCCCTTTCGGGTTGAGCCCGGTCGGGCCCCATGGGCAAAGGCCCGGCCACCAGCCCCAACCCAAGGAGAGACCCATGAGACACGCCTGTTGAAATAAAACAATAAAATTAGTGCTTTCTAACACAGCAGGTTGAAAGTCCACAGTAAGCAGATAAACAAACACACAATCATCAAATATTGAGACTGTGTTCACACTTTAGCTGCATGTTGACAGAAAGGTTGACAGTTAAGATCAACTTTCACAACTGCACACTGCTGTATTTGCATGCCATAAAATGCTCATCAGACCAACTATGATAGACTCTTTCCTCTGTGTATTTTCTTCTGCTGCCATGGTTCCTGTCAGCATGTTGTCTGTCAGTCCAGCATTTTTCATCCATTGGCAAGTCTTCTTGATACTGTCCACTTCCTCTTTCTGGTGGTGCTACATGCCATGTAGGAGCCTGTGTCTTCATGTGTGCACTGCAGGTGGCCCCAGGGGGCTTCAGGGTCCCACCACAGCCCCGGCCCTTACTGTAATGACAGCGCTGGGTTTCACCTTTGCCGTCTGACTCGTGTGCTTTCGACTCCTCAGTCCGTGTTTCCAGACAGGTGTGGTGTCTCACGCACATCGCCACAGAGCCCTTGGGCCTTCTGGGATGTGGGCCGGTCCCCGTGCTGGTGGGGCCATGTGGCTGGGGGCCACTGAGGACAGTCACACTGGGGTCGAGGGGCGCCTGGGGCCCCAGGGGAAGGTTGAGGTCCAGGCAAGGGGAGCTGATTGATGTGATTTTCTGTTCCTCTGCATGGTGAATATTGATCTGAATACTTATTTGAAGAAATATTGTGAATCAAACCTAAATTACAATATCTGCCATAAAAATCACAAAAAGAGCTTTTCCTGAAATCAGTCGTATGTGTGTGTGTGTGTGTGTGTGTGTGTGTGTGTGTGTGTGTGTGTGTGTGTGTGTTTGTGTTGCTGCTTTCTCTCTCAGTGACTGAAGATGTCTGGTGTGGATGAAGAGGATTGCACATCAGGTGTGGACAGGTAAGAGACGTCATCTGCTCCTGCAGAGTCTCTCTTCTCTTCAGTCTGTCGCTCAGTGTTTGTTCCTGCCACTACAGAGTCAACTGACATCTTCTGATGTGTGCTGTTTTGTGTGTGTGTGTGTGTGTGTGTGTGCGTGCGTGCGTGCGTCTGTGAACGTTCGTGAACAAGCAGCATATTTCACCCTTACACGTACATGTCAATAAGATACAGTCAAGTCAGCACAAATCTAAGTCGGCATTACCAAACTACCAAAACACTACTGTCCTTTTGCATTCATTTCTCTTACAGACCATTGGGACCATTACAGACCAGCTACATTTGTTCTGAGATTGAATTGCACTCAGGTGGACTCTATTTACTCATTAGGTCAACATTGGATTATTGAGGAAGCCATCACACAACTTCTGAAGCCACTACGTGAAAAGGGGGTGAATAATATTGCACATCCCACTTTTCAGTTTGCAAAGCTACCAAAACACTACTGTCCTACTAAACTTACAGGTCAGACAAGGAAAGCACTGATCAGAGAACAAGCCCAGAGTTCCAGGATGACAGTGGTCTGGCATAATGTTACTCCCCTGATCAAGTCCTTTACAGTCCTTTTGTATCGTGCTTAGTCCTGTGACACATTTTAATTTTCCTTCCTGTGGACGCAGGCTTGTTTGACATGTACATTTCAGGGAGACGTGAGGCTCAACAAGATGAAATGTGACTGAACTGAATTTATCTTAAATATAGTGGTCAAATTCTTCATTGAGAACTTCGTTAGCACTTACTAGAACCCTTTGTTGTTATTTTGGGTCTCTTCTTAAAATCTACACAGTTGAGCCTCACATGTCTCCCTGAAATGTACACCTGACACAACACTTGGGCCCAGAATAGGAAATTTGAATTTGCTCCTGCTCAGAGATATTGACTCTGATGCTTTGACTTTGATGCTTCTTTTAAAGTTTCTATTTTGACAATGAAAAATGCTAGAATCATGGGACAAACTGTTATACAAAGCTCTTGTCAAGTTTGACTTGATATTATCACCAGCAGGGGGCATTATGAAATGTGGTAAAAACTGAATTTCACCTATCTATATCAGTTTCATTTGATTTGAAAAAATAATCCAAAGGAGCATGTTCCTCATCACTCTAAACCCCTAAATGTACTCATTTTGTATATTTAACTCTTCTTTTTATGGAAAAGGGGTATTTTGAAGACAGAACTACAACTCCCAATAGCAGCATGATGCAAATCCATTGAACGGGTTATGACTTTGTTGTTTTTACTGGGGTTTAAAAATATAGGGTTACGTTTCTGAGTTTATGAATGCCAATAAATGATATGAACAGCTGAACATGTACTATTGGTAAAGTGTGATGCGTGTCTTATGAATTGAATGTGAAGAAGTACATTGCTCTGGATTTATTTCTGTGATTTGCCAGCAATAGTGTGACTGCTAGATGTTGCAATTCTCACGAGATCTAGTGTTCTTGCGATACAGACAATCCTGCTCTCTAAATCAATGGGTTTTTGTCAATTGACAGTCTATAAGATGATTTTGGCGCAGGGTCCCAGACAGATGTGGAATCCCGGATGATCTGGTACGTACACCTGTCGAACAGATGTGCATATGAGACGCACGCAGCAGGTTATTGGGTATATCAGACCACCCATGTTGTTTGCACTACGATTCCCATAATGCCCTGGGGACCAGTCACATGACCAGACAGCCGCTGCACTGCCGTAGCTAAGCCAGTTGGTTCAAACAGAATGGCAAACATGAAGCTTCGGGCACATTATCCACCTCTAACCTGTCAGTCACCATAATCGCACAGTTTGTCCTCCAGTCTCCCAAACAGGGAGCACAGCGCGTGCACGCAGCTGCACAGCCCAGCCGTCCATCCGTCCGTCCGCCCACCCGCTTGCCTGCCACATGGGCACAGCCGGCACGAAAAAACTGTGCAAATCGTCATAAAGAAAAGACGCTTTTGGCCAAGTTGGTAAGCAGCTTACAGTCAAGTCGACATCGAACAAATCGGCCAATCGAGAGCCCCCCCCCTGCTGTGAGTTTGCGTGGGGCCGACTTCACTATGTGCCGACTTGACTGTATCCCGGGGGTGGTGCCGAGTTGGTCAATGCCAACTTGGATTTGTGCCGACTTGACTGTAATCTCATGTTAACCAAGCCTGCGTCCAGAGAAGGGAGAATTGTAAATGTGTCATAGAACTAAGCATGATAAGTCACTGTAAAGGACTTGATCTGAAGAGTAAGATTAGTCCAGACTGGACTTTTGAATTTGCTCAGAAATGTTGACCTTTGAACTTTGGTGCTTCTTTTAAAGCTTCTATTTTGACAATGAAAAATGCTAGAATCATGGGACCAACTGTTATAAAGTACAAAACTCTTTAACTTCACTATCCTGTCAGGTGTGACCTGATATTACCACCAGCAGTGGGCATCACGATATGTGGTGAAAACTACATTTCACCTATGCAGCCTAGTCAGGGTATCCCGTCCCAGTGCATTGAGCCGACCAGATGAACCAGGTATTTTCAGTGCTGGCCATCTTGTGCCACCTGCTCTGCATCCTCCACAGCAACTCCGTGTTGTTGGGGTCTCCCACAATGACATTGACCCATCGGGTCCAGGGCTTCCCTCATGGTCATCTCCAGCCTGCAGCCTTCGGGTCAAACTGGAGAATGGCTCGTGTCGGATGTTCTTGGGGTAGACGAAGGACATGGCCGAACCAGCGGGTGCAGGATTGTGTGACCAAGGAGGATGCTTGGGGCTGGCCTGTGCGGGCTCTAAGCACTTCATTGGAAACTCGCTGGCGCCACCTCAGGGTTTCCCTCAGTGCTTTATAGGCCTGGTGGGCCACCAGGCTTTTCTTGCCCCCTCGCCAGGCTAAGCGTTGCTGGTTTATTTATTGTAAATATGTTTTTTTATGCACCAAAACAGCAATACCAAAGACGGTCTATAGAGCTTTTAGTCATAGCTGGTGATACAGTTGAAGGTGCAATGGCGATATCTTATGGTCAATACGTGAACACATAGGGGGTCAAAGGTGAGGTGTATTTTCATCACCTGACGCCTACCACTGCCTGTCTTTACCTGTCTGCATGCTTACAACTTTATCGCGACATGTAAAGGAGAAAGGGTCAAAAACGTTGGACACTTTCTTTTTCCGAAGTCAGAGGAGCACAGGAGGAGACGATGAGGCCGCTTGTTCACCCTCAGGCCAGGGGGGGTGCATCCATGGTGAGTCGACCGAGCCGCGGCTCGATGATGAGGCAGAGCCGGTGCTAGTTAGCATGGATGTTAGCATGTCGTCAGAGCAGCCTTCTGCGAGCCGCGATGGTAAACATCGAACTAGTGGATTTAATCCAAAATGGTTAGTGTCATATCCTCAAAATGATTCACTGTCCAAACGGTGGAATTGCATTGCTTCCGTTTCATGAACCAGCCACGGACAACATGCTTCATCAGTCTGGAGGATTCCATTCATTTGAGTTTATTAAAACTTTATATTAAGATTGCGCCTTCTTGCAAGACTCTGCAATTAAGTAATGTTAATGAATGCTTACAATAACACAAAATAGTAATAATTTCAAATTTTCTGTCAAATTTTAATTTTTTTTTTGTTTTTTTTTTTGCACATAAACACGGTGGGCTTCTCCAGTAGTCCAACCACCAGGCTTAGCGAGTTTTCTAGGGGAAACCCTGCACCTGAGGTTCTCGATGGGTCTAAGAGCCCTGCTATCAAAACCATCAATTCTTGCGGGCAATTTCACTTATTTATTTAGGTAAAACAGATATTTTGAAGACAGAAGTACAACTCCCAATAGCGTCATGATGCAAATCCATTGAACGGGTTATGACTTTGTTGTTTTTTCTAGGGTTTGAAAGTATAGGGTTACGTTTCTGAGTTTATGAACGCCAATAAATGATATGAACAGCTGAACATGTACTACTGGTGAAGTGTGATGCGTGTCTTATGAATTGAATGTGAAGAAGTACATTGCTCTGGATTTATTTCTGTGATTTGCCAGCAACCTTGTGGCTGCTAGATGTTGCAATTCCTGCGAGATCTTGTGTTCTTGCGATACCGAAAATCCAGCTCTCCAAATCAAAGGGTTTTTGTCAACTGACAGTCTATAAGGTGATTTTGGCACAGGACCCCAGGCAGATGTAACCTAGCATAGCAGATGGGCCTGCCTGATTCAATTCCTAAATCCTGCAGATCCCATCTTGTAGCGCTCCATAGACCAGTGATTTCACCGGGTTAAAATTTTGCCGGCCCAATCAGGGGAAAGAGGCGGGAGCTGCAGGAGGAGCGGAAGTGACGAGAAAACATGACGACAGCGGGAAGCGCATGAAAGTTTGAAAACAATGGCGGCATGCTAAGCGATCTCCGTGGACACGGCAATATCTGCAGTTTTATAAGAAAGCGACTCAATTTCTTCTTTGAAAGAGGAGCACAGAACATCACTTAAAGTCTTTTTGTCAGGAAACGACGTCTCCTGCTTCTCAGCAGCAGCGCACGTAAGCTACGTCACACCGTGGCTTGATGCGGATTAGTCTGTGGTGAGTGTGTCGCGTGTCAATCAGAACGGTCATCCAATCTGCTTCTTCTTTGGTTGGAACGGTCGTCCACTCGTCAACTACGGATTGTTTTGAAGGTCCCGCCTCTGAAATCAAATCGGAAGAGCGGCTACCCAGATGGACTTGTGAAATATTTCCGTGGCGGACATATGAAACTGTCCATCTGGCGTGTCAGGTTAAGGCAGATGTGGAATCCCGGATGATCTGGTACATACACCTGCCGAACAGATGTGCATATGAGACGCTCGCAGCGGGTTATTGTGCATATCGGACCACCCGTGTGTTTTTCACTATGATTCCCACAATTCTTTGCAGACCGGTCACATGAGCAAACAACCCCTGCTTGCTAAGCTCGTCTGTTCAAACAGAACGGCAAACATGAAGCTTCAGGCACATTATCCACCTCTAACCTGTCAGTCACCATAATCACACAATTTGTCCTCCAGTCTCCCAACCGGGGAGCACGGCACGTGGCTGCATAGCCCAGCCAATGGAAGCTACTTTACGAGCAACCGCCCGACACAGGAAGCAGGCGCCTGTGAGCAGCGGAGCAGCCGGCCACCTGTGGCTGAGCTTTCGGCAGCCAGTCGTGGCCGCACCCTGTGTTGCATGTCCGTTCGTCCCCGGTCAAACTCACCTTGTCGCTTTAGTCACTATTAAAGACATTTAAAGGTGCATTAAGCAGTTTTCTCGTTTTATGCGAAACACCGACCCCTGCAGGCCTTGGGCGTAACTGTAGCTTAGTGAAACGCTCGCGTATGTGGCTTGCGCCCATGTACATGCACAGAAGAGGGGAACTCCTTCCTCGCTCTTTAAGTAGCGCTCGAGAAAAATTTGAGTTTCTTTTGCCTGGTGGGGTCTGTGCTGGAGTTGTGGCAGTGCTAGAAGCCGGTCTTTTCTTTCTTTTTTGGAATCTCCATCCTCAGTACTGCTCAGTTGTTGCTGCTAAGCATCTGGTGGAGTAATGGTGGACAAAACGAAACTTAAGGATATCAGGCCAGCGGGAGTGCGCATTACGTCAGGCTCAGAGCGATTCGTACCCGAATCACTCATATTGCTGTGCCTTCCGTGCCTTGCACAGGAAAATAGGAGCGACTGCGATCTTGCAGAAATAGCTCTTGCTGCCCATCAGGCAAAGGTGAAAACGTGTGTGGGTGTGAATAATTGATAATTTAATCTTTAAAACTGGGCTATGCTCCTTTAAACTGAGAATGTAAGCACGTAGATCGCCAATATGTATTTCGACCATACAGGAAGTGGATGAATTTTTTTCTCAGATTTTATATTTGAATGGATATGATCGCAGTGTTTCCAGAATGTTCCTGTTCAGCAGTGTGGGTGCACTCATCTTTAAAGTTACCTTCAGTGCAGACAGGGCAATAACAGTAAAACTGGCTATTATCTGAGTGTCTGGACAAAAGAAACAATATTATATGCCTCATTTAACCGTGAGGGGGCGTGGCTAGGTGACTCTTAGCTTAAAAAGAGAGGCATGGGACACTAAAAAACTGTGCAAATCGTGCTCCTGGACGCGATTCAATATATTACCGTATTGGCCCGAATATAAGACGACTCCGATTATAACACGACCTCTATTTTTCAAAGATCATTTAGTGAAAAAAGTAAATGCTGAAGACAACAAGGTCACTCATAAAACAACTTTTCATTATGCAATTATTATAAACTCACAACTGAGATAACATTTCACGAGATATAAAATTAAAAAATATTACTACAGCATTGAGTAAAAAATATATTCTCTTTCTCAAAATAAGAAACAATAAGCAACAAATAAGAAGCCACAAGGGGTCCAAACTCCATAAATGATGTAAATAACTTTCCAGTGCCTTCAGCTGAATCAGGCTCTGGTGGTGGGCATTCCGTCTTTCCGTTTTTCAGAGACATATTCACTCATCCTTCTATCAGTCTCTCTGAAGCGTCGCTCTTGGGACCATGGAAAGCTTTTCTCATAGTGTTAGCATCTGTAGGAATTTTTTTCTGTGCTCTCCAATAAGAACGAGGCTCTGCTCCACCAGATCTCCTGGCGGCTTGGCAGTTGTTTGATGACTCTGCTGCGTTGATCACCATCAGTTTAAAGTTGGTATCATAACTTCGCCTCTGTTGTTTGCTCAGTTGTCCAGCGTTCAGCCCCTTTGTTCCAGATGATCCGCCATTTTTCATCAGATCATTTCATCTGATTTCATCGGTCCACTCGCTCTCTGGTCAGTGATACTTTGGCTCCATCTAGCGGCGCGGATGGGTACTGACCATCTACCGTAAGTCCGCGGTTATAACACGACCCCACTTTTGAGGATGCAATTTCTGGAAAAAACATCGTCTTATATTCGGGCCAATATGGTAATTTACGCGGCTCAGAGCACGAATTGCCATAAGACTGGGTTGGGTATTCACTGCAAGCACGAAGAATCACTTCCTCAAAAATCCATGCCGTCATGTCCACCAGCGTTTTCAAGCCAGCCCTCTCCACACTAAATGTTGTGTGCTAGCCACATTAAAAAAAAAAAAAAAAAAAAAAAAAACTACAGAGGCTTCCACAGGATTTGCAGTGCGGGATAACGTATGAAGGAAGAAGCAAGGCAAAAGTTCCTCAAGATGACAGTCATCTCTTTGAGCTGTGTGGATGTGACCTTTGACCTCTGTCATGCTGTGTTTCCAGTGAACTGACTGAACCATGAAAGCTGTTTCTGAATCGTCTTATTTCACTCTCAGGTTGTCTCTGAAGAGTAACCGGTCCAAACGTCTGTCATTACACTTCAGTGGTGAGCCTGGACCTTCAGACTCAGAGTAAGAAAGTGTTTCTCTTTCATTTCATCCAATGCATGTATTGACTGGGTTTTGGCAGGAAATTTTCTGTACTACAGCTGAAACAGTTCAATGTGTGATGATCGACTTTGACTCAGTAAGAATGGAGACACTGCTGAATTTAATTCTCAAAGTGGGAAAAGTGACAAAGTAGATTGACCGAACCACCAGATACGTTGAAAAGAAGATTTTCTGATTGATTCACTGTGACTGACCTGATGGTGGTGGTGATGGGGGTGGATGTTGTATTGCTACAGCACAGACATGAAGCAAAAACAGTTATTGATCCACATTAACATGAGCTGTGTTTACCAAACACTTTGTGTGTGTGTGTGTGTGTGTGTGTGTGTGTGTGTGTGTGTGTGTGTGTGTGTGTGTGTGTGTGTGTGTGTGTGTGTGTGTGTAGACATCAGCAGCTCAGACACACAGCAGAGTCTTCAGGTTCCAGCAGGTTGTCTCTGAAGAGTGACTGGTCCAACAGTCTTCCACCAGACTTCAGTGATGAACCTGGACCTTCAGACACAAAGTAAGAAAGTGTTTTTCTTTGATTTCTTCCAAAGCAGAGTGAGAGATGTTGAGCTCACTTTCAGATTCAGCTGCAGTATTGTGAAGCAGTGTGAAAGTTGAAGATCTTTGTGTCTCTGCTGTGTGTTGTGTTGCTCAGAGTAAATGTTGCTTGGTTTCCACAGAAAGAGGAGGACTGATATCTGTGAGGAGCAGCCAGAAGGATCCAGAAGTAAGAGTGGACATGTGCCTGCTGAGGAACTGGGACTTGTTGTTGTGTTGTAGAGACATGAAAGCTTGTTGTTTGTGTGCAGTGTGATTGTTGTTGTTGTCTCTGAGCAGGTGTGGGTCTGCAGCAGCTTCTAGAAGAACATAAGAAGAGTGTGAGGAGGAGATGTGAACGTGTGACTGAAGGAAGTGATGAAGCAGGAGGAGGAAGCCTCCTCAACAGGATCTACACTGAGCTCCACATCACAGAGGGACTCAGTGAGGAGCTTCAGAGGGAACCTGAGCTGCAGCAGCTGGAGACAGCTTCCAGGAAGGAGAGCCTCCACCACACTGTCATCAGGTGTCAGGACATCTTCAAAGCCTCGGCCCAGCAGCACACACACATCCGAGTGGTTGTGACCAGCGGCGTGGCCGGCAGCGGAAAAACCTTCTCGGTGCTCAAGTTCAGTCTGGACTGGGCCGAGGGCCTGGAGAACCAGGATGTCAGTGTGCTGGTGGTGCTCTCCTTCAGGGAGCTGAACCTGCTGGGAGAGCGGGCGTACAGCCTCCTCTCGCTGCTGGCTGTTTTCCATCCCACGCTCCAGAAGCTGACGGCAGAGGAGCTGGCCGTCTGCAAGCTGCTCTTCATCTTTGACGGCCTGGATGAAAGCAGACTTTCTCTGGACTTCAGCAGCAGCCGGCGGCTGCTTGACGTCTCCCAGCAGTCTTCAGTCAGCGAGCTGCTCACTAACCTCATCCGGGGGAATCTGCTGCCCTCGGCTCGGATCTGGATTACTTCCCGACCGGCGGCGGCCCATCAGATCCCTCCAACATGTGTGGACAGACTGACAGAAGTGCGAGGCTTCACTGACGCCCAGAAGGAGGAGTACTTCAGGAGGAGGCTGAGTGATGAGGAGCTGAGCAGCAGAATCATCTCCCACATGCAGACCTCCAGGAGCCTCCACATCATGTGTGGAATCCCAGTCTTCTGCTGGATCACTGCTACAGTTCTGGAGCACATGTTGAGCAGCGAGCAGAGAGGAGAGCTGCCCCAGACCCTGACTGACATGTACTCCCACTTTGTGCTGGTTCAGACACACAGGAAGAAGCTCAAGTACCATGAAGGACCTGAGACGGGTCCACAGGAGCTGACGGAGGCTGACAGGGAGATTCTTCTGAAGCTGGGCAGGATGGCCTTGGAACATCTGGACAAAGGAAACATCCTGTTCTACCAAGAAGACCTGGAGCAGTGTGGTCTGGATGTGACTGAGACCTCGCTGTTCTCTGGAATCTGTACTCAGATCTTTAAAAGAGAGTCTGTGATCTTCCAGAAAGCCGTCTACAGCTTCGTCCATCTGAGTGTTCAGGAGTTTCTGGCTGCAGTCTTCATGTTCCACTGTTTCACCAACAGGAAGACAGACCAGCTCAAGACCTTCATTGTAGAGGTTCATACTTTCATATCTCTCGATGTTTTCCTGAAGGTCGTCCTTCAGAAATCCCTCAGAAGTCCAAACGGCCACCTCGACCTGTTTGTTCGCTTTCTTCATGGCCTCTCTCTGGAATCCAACCAGAGACTCTTAGAAGGTCTGCTGGGTCAGACAGAGATCAGTCCAGAAACCATCCAGAGAGTCATCCAGAACCTGAAGGAGATCAACAGTTATAAAATGTCTCCTGACAGAAGCATCAACATCTTCCACTCTCTGATGGAGATGAAGGACCTCTCAGTACATCAGGAGATCCAAGAGTTCCTGAAGTCAGAGAACAGATTGGAGAAGGAACTCTCTGAGATCCACTGCTCAGCTCTGGCCTACATGCTGCAGATGTCAGACCAGGTCCTGGAGGAGTTGGACCTGAAGAGGTACAACACATCAGATGAGGGACGACGGAGACTGATCCCAGCTGTGAAGAACTGTAGGAAGGCTGAGTGAGTCCACAAGTCTTCATGATCAATGTCTCAGTGATGATTGTAGAAAGTAGTTCCTGTAGTTCCTCTGTGGAGATGCTCCTCAATGATCTGTCATGAAGAACCCATCAGTCCACTCGTCCCATTATTTTCTACATTTACTGCTGTTACTAAATGTAAACAATCCCCTCCAGAGGTTGGCTCAGTTCTCAGGATCTGTTCAGACTGAGGCTGTCAGTCTTCCTTCATGTTCTAAATCACATTCAGTCTGTTCTTGTCTGGAATGTTCAAATATATTCCAGTTTTTGAATTCCTCTCATCAGCCCTCAGATAAAGTGAAAGTAAAGCAGCAGATCTTCTCTTGATCTTCTTGAGACTGTTTCCATCTGATGAAATAATTCCTGTCAGACTCAGCAGGAACAGGACTAAAGACCTGCAGCTCAGTGCAGCGGGGCAGGTTGTGGAGTTTCTACAGGAGAGCAGGTCTGATGTCCAACAGTCCAACAAAGTGTCCTCTCTCATAGCATCCTGTCCTCTCTGGGTCTCATTACAGTCTTTCTTTCTGTGGACTCTCTGATCCTCACTGTGAAGTGATCTCCTCAGCTCTGACCTCTGACCCCTCCCATCTGAAACATCTGGACCTGAGTAAGAACTATCTGAAGGATTCATCAGTGAAGATTCTGAGTGCTGGACTGGAGAGTCCAAACTGTAACCTGGAGACTCTGAGGTCAGTTCACTGTCTGAAGGTAGAATCTGTTGGAGTGAAAGGACTGAGAGGAGTTTAGGAGGATTCCAGATGTTGTTTGGACAGAGAGTGGACTGAGCTCTGCAGCATGTTGATGAGAGCTCTTCTCCTCCTGGTGGCTTCAGCTGTTTGGACTTTACATTTCTAAACTCTTCCAGTCTGAACCTTCTTCAGCTCTCAGTCACTTCAACATCAAACTCTGTCCTCTAATCTCACTTCTTTCTCTCTTCATTCAGGTTGCAGGGCTGCAGTTTGTCAGAGGTCAGCTGTTCTTTTCTGGCCTCAGCTCTGAAGTCCAACCCCTCCCTGGAGAAACATCTGGAACATCTGGACCTGAGTTTGAACCCTCTTCAGGATTCAGGAGTTTCTCAGCTGTGTGGTTTTCTGCAGAGTCCACTCTGTGGTCTGCAGACTCTGAGGTCAGTTGATTGTCTGTTCCTGTTGTAGAAGGAGAAATGTTTGTCAGCAGCTGATCTGAGACTCTGATCCTGCAGTGAGAGAGTGGACTGAGCTCAGCAGCAGCTGACTGGTGTGTGTGGACATGAGGAGTGTGAATGTTGTGTGTGATGAAGATCCACAGCAACAGAACAGCTGATTGATCAGGACTCAGTAATGTGGAGCTGCTCATTTCTCCATCAATACATCTGATTGGTTCCTCCTCATTGATTCTGCTGCTTCCTTTCTTTATTTAGCTTGGAGAGATGCAGTATGTCAGAGACCAGCTGTTCTTCTGTGACCTCAGCTTTGAAGTCCAACCCCTCCCTCCAGGAACATCTGGAACATCTGGACCTGAGTGACAATTGTCTCTTGGATTCAGCAGTTTCTCAGCTGTGTGGTTTTCTGCAGAGTCCACTCTGTGGTCTGAAGACTCTGAGGTCAGTTGACTGTCTGTTCCTGTTGTATAAGGAGAGATGTTTGCCAGCAACTGTGATCTGAGACTCTGATCCTGCAGTGAGAGAGTGGACTGAGCTCAGCAGTTTGAGTGTGTTTCAGTAAAGTAGTGTTGACACTAAAGGTCAGACATCAGGCTGATCTGAGAGTGATCCACTCTGAGGATCTCCAGGAGAAACAGAGCTTCTTCTCTGGTCTTTAGTCCTGTGACGGTGGCAGAGCCGTGTGCAGCTCCACATTTCAAAGCTTGCTAGAAGAAGAAAGGAGCTGCAGTGGATCATTGACTGTGAACCTCTGACACGCTCCATGTTGACCTTCAGCTTTCAGAGCAGGCTGATCTCTCCTGGATCAAGCTGTCACTGATCTCCCAGCTGGAGCTCCAGACTCTCAGCAACTCTACAGACTCTGGACTTGTTGGCTTTCTGTCCAGGAACCTTGGCTGTTGACATGTCCTGCACTGGGCTCTGCTTCTGTTTGGTCTTCACATCAATTCAGCTCTCCTAAAGATCAAAGATTAAATCAGGGAGAAGAAGAACCCCAGTTCTTCTTTCACTTCCTCCTAAGGCCAGTACATGCTACCAAATTTTGCCCTGATCTTCTCCTCCTGATTGAAGCCGACAAGGTCCGATTGTCGGGAGTATGCAAATGAGTTTAGGTTCGATCATCCTTTGGTGTTCGGTGTGTTCAGAGAGATTTTTTCCGGTGGGACCGTTCAGGAGTCGTCGGAAGGGGAGATCGTAGATAATGGACATGTTTAATATTTCCACTCTCAAATCCTGTTATATGTGGTGCGCTCCAAGAGGAGCCGATCGGCTCAGAGCTGACCTGATCACACCCTCGAAATAATCCCCCCTGATTGGCTGAACAGCTCCGCATCACCAAGGTGTTGATGCTGCTCCCTTAAAGGGACTTCAGCATTTTGGCAAATTGGCCTATTTCGCGCAATTCCTTAGTCATGGTTCAGTGCGCACGTAGAAGGACGGAGCGTCGTTGCAGAATGGCGGAGATGAATGTTTGGGGGTTTACTTACCATTGAGAGCCCCATTATTTGGCGTAGTGCAAATAAAGAAAAACAAAGAAACAAAGCGCTGAGGACAGGTTACGCCAGGAACGCACTGGACGCGGAAGTGCCGCGCGGGCCGCGAACATCTCTGCATCTCCGCTCCCAACGGGAGCTCCTCCAATGGGGTGGGAGCTGGGCGTAGCTAGCTCGGCGGAGCCTTGGGGAGATGCTACATGCTAACGCTAGTTTTCCAAGATCGCCAACCCTAGCTTTAAGAAGCGATGTCGATATGAATGAAGACCTGAGGGAATGAATTCTCCGCTTATTATTTATAGTGGAGATAGAATGGAGGGAAACCGCACAAAGTCACGTTGGACTGGGCGAGATTTGGAGGAGTGAGGAGCCGATTCTCTGATGAAGAATCTTCTAGTGTGTGGTCTGCTCCAGAGCGACACCACACACTACAAGATCAGGACAGGAAAATCTGGGCATCTGTCCTCTGTTGTTTTCAGGTGTGTGGTCTTTGAATCGTGGAAGATCAAAAGAAATCATGTAGTGTGTACCAGACTTTAGCTCCAACCTTCTTAAGAAGAAGAAATGGATGTCAAGGATCAGTGTGATCAGTATCAGCGAAAGAGGATTACCTCATTTCTAACTAATTTCAGCTCACATTTACACAGTTTTGAAAGGGTTATTGACTGCATGGAAACGTAGTCAATCATTTCAACATCAAACTCTGTCCTCTAATGCCACTTCTTTCTCTCTTTATTCAGCTTGATGAGCTGCAGTTTGTCAGAGATCAGCTGTTCTTCTCTGGCCTCAGCTCTGAAGTCCAACCCCTCCCTCCAGAAAAATCTGGAACATCTTGACCTGGGCTGGAACCCCCTGCAGGATTCAGGAGTTTCTCAGCTGTGTGGTTTTCTGCAGAGTCCACTCTGTGGTCTGCAGACTCTAAGGTCAGTTAACTGTCTGTTCCTGTTGTAGAAGGAGAAATGTTTGTCAGTGTTATAGGCCTCATGCCATGTGTGGCCCGTAGCAGGTGTGATTTCCCGTTTTACAAAACAGAAGTAGAGAGTGAGTCCGTAGTTGTTTACATTCAGCAGGCTGTTCTGTCTCTTTATTGAACGGTTTCTTAAAGGAGAACTATGCAACTCTACTTTCACTTCACAATAGATCATTTCACAAAAATCAATAAGCCAGCATTTACACAACCACACAGGTCAACTGCAACCTGGCTATCTGCTTGTGGCTTTAACACTTGAATTCGCATACTGCACAGTTTACTTCTCTAGAAACACACATACGAAAAACATGAATAGCACAGGAACTATAAAAACAGATTTCAAGGATAAGTTCGTTTTAAACTGTTTTCACGTTGTTTATAGAAAGATGTCAAACAATATACTCACTCAGAAGGGTTTTCTGATCCAATCTGTGGTTCGGGAGAAAATTAGATCCAAAATCGAGCTGCAGACCTCCATATACTGTGAGCCAATGGGGCATGCGTGGCGTTGTCTCCCAAAATAGCTTTAATCGTCCAAAAACTCATTAGTTTCACTAATATTTCCTAATGGTCCGCTCACGCCACTCCTCCACGACAGTCCAGTGTCGGGAGAAACATGTTGTTGCGGTTTTGCTGATCTCTGAAGTGAATACGGTGATTGGAATGTAACCTGAAGTACATTCACCAAGAGATACAGTAGGTGGCGCTGTGAACCTAAGTTGTTGGTCGCCACCCGCTCCAAAGAAGGAGAAGCAGATGTTTGAGATGTGCTCCAAAGAAGAAGAAGCATGTATCTTTCTATAAACAACGTGAAAACTTTTAAAACCGAACGTATCCTGTAACCATACAAATTTACAAAGCAGAAAACATTTTGACAACTTTAACCCATTAAGTTCACTCAAACATGATGTACATGTGTGAATAATACATATATATACATATATATATATATATATATATATATATATATATATATATATATATATATATATATATATATATATATATAGATGCCAAGGAGCAATATTAACACAGAAACACAGCATTACCATAGCGGTTGCCATCTTGTTACATTACACCGCAGGCCTCTTTTATATTTTCATCCTGAACAGAAGAAAAAAATATCCATGTGATGACGGAAAGAGTTGCAAGTAGCCATGGTTTCATCTTTTGGTGTAAAATACAGCCAACCTCTGGTGTGCTTCTTCCTCAATGCCATGTTGGAAAGCTCAAAACCAAATTATGCCGGACTCACAACTGACACAGTTACTGTCAGTTATGAGTTTTCATCTGGTGCTTTAATTTGTTTAATGGCACAGATTTAAGAGATGTTTTTCTGATACACCTGCATTGTGGCTTACCTTGCTCATTGTCCCCAGAAAAGAGCTTCAAAATGCTCCTACGTGTCCTTTACCTGAGTATTTTATGGCGTGTGTGTGTGTGTGTGTGTGTGTGTGTGTGTGTGTGTGTGTGTGTGTGTGTGTGTGTGTGTGTGTGTGTGTGTGTGTGTGTGTGTGTGTGTGTACTTGTACAGCTATATGTTGTGAGGACCTTTTGTGAGGACATTGGGTTTTTAACCTTACAAGTGAGGAGAACTGTTGGAAAGTGAGGACATTTTTGCCGGTCCTCACTATTTGAGAGGACTTTTTTGGTCTTTTTGAGGGTTAAGACTTGATTTTTGGTTTAGGGTTACAATTAGGTTTAGGTTAGGTTTAGGGCATAGGTTAGGGTTAGGCATTTATTTTTGATGGTTAGGGTTAGGGTAAGGGGCTAGGAAATGCATTATGTCAATGAGTGTCCTCACAACATAACTCAAGCGGTCAATACGTTTTTTTAAATTAACTGGTTTCCTTGTTAGCTGGTGACTGACTTCCTTTAGCATTTCCTGCTGCTGTTGCTAGTAGCAGCAGATGTTGAAATCAGACTCATTAAAAATACGACACGGCTTTTTGTCTGGTTTTTACCATCTATCTGCAACAAGGGACGTGAAAGAAACCCAGTCGAAAATTAATAGGGAAACCAGTTCTTCCAAAACACCGGCTCCACTCCGGGTTCTACACACTTCTCCTTTGCTAGTTAGCTGCTGCGTTCAGGTGACTGGACCTGCTGCAGAAAACTGAAACTCGGTCGTTCACATGAAGGCAGGGGTGGCAGCTGGACTCAGGAGACACTCGGGAGACACGTGAAGGGAGCGTGGACAGTTTGCACAAAGGAAAGGCTCTCAGACAGCTGTGATCCAGCTCTCGTCGTTCACTTAAAAGAGCCGTTCAAACCAACGGCTCGTTCATTGAACGTCACAGCACTATTTTGGTCTCGTTTGACAATTCTACAATGACTGAGTACAACATCTTTCATTCTTCTAATGCGTATAATGATTAGATTGGGTTTTTTTATATATATTCGAACAGAAGAATTAAAAATACCAATGTTCAGGCAAAAACACGACACAGTTTTTATTTTGAATTCACTTATGTTGGAACACATATCTACTTTCCTTCTGGCACCTGACTTTCTTCTGTTTAGCTTGACGTGGGAGGGCTCCGGCGTGAGGAAAAATGGGATCCTTGCTGAAAGTTTCCTGACCGCCGGACAGGCTCTATTGCGATGCTGGAGCTGGACTGCAGTCACCGTGGCTGGTGTAAGCCCGGCGTGAGCCCAGTGTTACGCACCACACATATTACATCATCACGCACACAGCGGAACTGATAAGCGGAATCATCAAGAAGACAAACATTTCCTTTGAATCGAGTCAGTGGGAACCGGTTCGACAAAAGAATCGGTTCTTCATTGGTTGACACTGAGTTGGCACTGGGTTGACACCTCTCCTTGTGGCACAATGTTGAAACTGCACCTTTCATGTATACCCAAAAACACATTACAACAATACATAAATGTCACCTTTTTCACTTATAAAAACACAATAAAACTTAGAATTGTGATCATACACTTGTAGGCATCACACCAGCAGCTGATCTGAGACTCTGATCCTGCAGTGAGAGAGTGGACTGAGCTCAGCAGCAGCTGACTGGTGTGTGTGGACATGAGGACGAGTGTGAATGTTGTGTGTGATGAAGATCCACAACAACAGAACAGCTGATGGATCAGGACTCAGTAATGTGGAGCTGCTCATTTCTCCATCAATACATCTGATTGGTTCCTCATTGATTCTGCTGCTTTCTCTCTTTATTCAGGCTGATGAGCTGCAGTTTGTCAGAGATCAGCTGTTCTTCTCTGGCCTCAGCTCTGAAATCCAACCCCTCCCACCTGAAGGAGCTCTACCTGAATTACAACCAGCTGCAGGATCCAGATGTGCAGCAGCTGGTTGCTCTCCAGCAGAGTCCAGACTGCAGCCTGCAGACTCTGAGGTCAGTAGATGGTTGGAGTGAGTCCACGCTGCTTTCAGCAGGTTTGGACTAAACACAGTCAGTGTGAGAACAAAGATCCAGTGTTTGACTCTCAGTGAGGCTGTGAGAGGAGAACGCTGAGCAGCTTCAGGATTGGACAGCAGAGGACACACAGTCAGCCAATCAGAGGAGCCACAGGCTTGTTGTGTTGGTCTGACAGTGGTGGTCCTCCATGAGCTCTGAGCTGCTGACTGCTGCTCTGAACAGGACTGAAGTCCTCACTGCTTGACACTCTCTGACCACCACCTCTCATCTCTCTGCAGGTGGTGGAGCTGAGAGCAGAGAGGAGGCTGTGTGTCCTGAAAACCACCACAATGAAATACAAGAAAAGACAAATACCGTATTGGCCCGAATATAGGACGACTCTGATTATAAGACGACCCCTATTTTTCAAATATCATTTTGTGAAAATGAAAAATGTGTTCAAGACAAGAAGGTCACTCATAAAACAACTTTTAATTGTATAATTATTATAGGAAAACTCACAACAGAGATAATATTTCATGCAATTAAAGATCAAGAAATATTACTGCAGTATTAGATTAAAAACTATATTCTCTTTCTCAAAATGTGAGGCTATGACTCAGTGAATAAGCAACAAATAAGTTCCTCAAAGGTTCAATAACTGCATTAATGATGTAAATAACTTCATAACCATCAAATTCAAGTTCTATTCAACTTCATGAGCATTAATAATTCAGTCTAATATATTTTGGTGGCTTGGCAGTTGTTTGTTGACTCTGCTGTGTTGAACCATCAGTTTGAAGTTGGCATCAAAACTTCGCCTCTGTTGTTTGCTCACTTGTCTAACGTTCAAGCTCCTTCATTCCAGATGGTCACGTTCCTCCATTTTTCATCAGATCACTGTGACCACAGACGTCATATGACTGTGACGCTTCAGTCACTTTCTGGTCATCGGTACTTTGGCTCCATCTAGCGCGTATGTGTAACGACAATCTCGTCCTCGATTATAGTACAACCCCATTTTGGAGAAAACAGTTTCTGGAAAAAAATATCATCTTATATTCGGGCCAATACGGTACTACTACAAGAAACTCTTCACAAAGTGAAAAAAGCATAATATGACCCTTTTAAGGAATGATATGTTTCACCACAGAAGTGATCATAAGTCGATGAATTTTTAACTTCTATTCTAGTTTATTATAACATCATACATGGAGGACACAAAGACATAAACAGAATGAAATGAACTGAAACTGTTCAGGCTGATGGAGATTTTCATTGAGATAATTGGTTTAAGGATGTATATTGTACTTCATTGCCACTGATAACACGATTGTATGATTCTGATCCTCATCATTATCATATTGCATTGTTATATCTGTTATTATCACAATTTATTTAATATTGTTATGATATTTAAATTTTATAATCACTATTATGATTGTTCTTGCTATTATTGTTTTTTAATAATCACAGGATTGCTGTTAGAATAATAATTATTATATTTTATTTTGACTCATACTGAGTTTCAACATGATAAATACCATAAACAGTAAAGCCTCGGGTGCAACGTCTGTCTCATTCAGACCATCTGCATATCTACAAACCACTATAAACTACTAGAACTATAAAATACGCTTTTTATTTCTGGCTTTCTAGTTCTGGCCATGGTGTTCAGCATCAGTGTCTCTCTCAGATTTAGCTTGATCTTCCTCCGATCTTCGTCTCAGCATCTTCTTTTGGTCAGGTTTAGCATCCACTGACGTCAGTCACCTTTGGGGAAAAAAAGCTACAATTTTTACAATTTTAACTCAAAAAACAAAAAAAAAACTAAAACAGAGTAAATAAAACATCTTAAAACTCAAACTGTATCAGAATGAATAATGTGATGATTTCATGTCAGCTTTTAGATCGATAATTTTCATAGTTTATCACAAAACATGATTAGCAGGTCTCAGCAGTATTTAATGTATTTCAGCTAAAAGAGGATTTCCGGTTAATTATATCTCCAGTAAGCAATGTTGAATGATGTGAAGTGACCTGTATTTTATGTGAAGAACCTGGAGGCAGAATGAAGGAATTTAATCTGCCCTGTCTGGGTTTATTTTACTATTTAACAAGCAGCTCTCTCCATGTTATTCTTTATATACCCTTTGTCAATGAAAAATTATTGTACAGTATCTGGTTTAATTAGAACATCCATAAGAGTGACTAAAAAAGCATCTTTACCAGTTATATTGTATTGTATTTTGTTTTGAAAACATCCAAGCATCCTGTGTCATAGCCATGGTGTGACGTTTCTAACAAATCAGTTTGGAAATCTATGGAAAATTCAGTGAATAATTCTACTTTAAGATGAAAGAAAGCCTCGTACTCTTACGCCCTGTGCCCCTACGGCCATACGGGGGCGCCCGTGGCCATTTGTGAACTTCGTGCTTGCCCTTTCTCACCTGTCTGTCTGTCCCTCATGTTCTCCTACCTAGTCACCTGCCTGCTCGTATTCTCCTGCCACCCGTCTCGTTACCACCCTAATGTGTGGCACCTATGTTCCCTTCTATTTAAGTCCTGCTCCCCTTGTGTGTCTTGTCGGCTCTTTCTGGGTCTGTCCGCTTGCTCTGTCATGTGTCCCGGCCTGCCTCAGCTCTGCTCAGCTTATTCCAGCATTCCTTCGTTCCTGCATTCCTGTGTTCTGTTGCTCCTGTGCCCTGAGATCTTTGGTTTTGGAAATAAAGGAGTTTTTTGTTCAGCCTGTGATGCCTGCGTGTGGGTTCTTCGATCCTTGCACCGTGACACCCACCTGCGTAGATGCACATGCGCTGCTGCGGCTCCAGTCCACCATGGTAAGATGGCGGTGCTTTAGGCACGCCTCTCCATCCTGAACGTGGTGTCTACTTAAATTGTATTCTCAAAAATGGGGTGGTACTATAATCGAGGACTAGATTGTCGTTACACATCCGCGCCACTAGATGGAACCAAAGTACCAGTGACCAGGAAGCGAATGGAGCGTCTGATACCCCTTTCCCATTGGCCAAAAAAACTGTTAAAACCCGCTAATAATCGGCTTCTCATGGCAGTGGGAAAGTGTTTAAACGGCATTCTGACCAGGGTCGATCCACCCTGCAACCGCACCGGGTTTTAATTGGCACAACTCCGAACAACTTTTAGTGTGAGAGGCAGACCCGGGTCGACGCGGTAATTTACATGATGACGTTGACATAGCGTGCTGGTTGTTGTTTTTACACTAGTGCTGGGCAACGATGACATTTCTTTTTTGTGATTAATAATTTCTGTGACTAATCGCATTATGCGCAAAACACAATAATTAATTCAAAAGTACTCTGTAATGATCATCCTGCCCCGAGGGACAGGGAATTTTTTTTTTTGCAAGAATTCTGTAAGAAGCATAATTTTACAAGAAGTACTTTACAATTCATCAAAAAAGATTTATAATAACTTAAAATACAAGGTCTTTACCAAGATTCCCCCCCCCCCCCCACACACACACACACACACACACATACACACACACACAAACGTCGAGCCGGCAAAACACGTGATTTAAGTTTCACTTTGATTTTTGTCATATTTGTGCTCCTTAAAGCTAGGGTTGGCGATCTGAATGAGATACATTTTTTTAAATACTGGTTAAAATGATCTTTATGACCCGATGGGAAACAATTCATAGCGTGTTCTTAAAGTAGTTTGGAAAATATCCGCTATCTACAGCAGGAGTAAAACGGGAAAAACAGCAACCAATAGTCTTGACGGGACACCTTTTTTTAAACCAATCAAATCTCTTCGCCGTTCGACCTGCCCCCTGCGCGTACATGTCAATGGCGTGCACTGACCCTGGTTCAGTGCGCGCGTAGAAGGACGGAGCGTTGTTGCAGAATGGCGGAGAAGAATGTTTGGGGCTTTACTTACCGGTGAGTGCGCCATACTTGGCATAGTGCAAATAAAGAAAAACGAAGAAACGAAGCGCTGAGGACAGGTTACGCCAGGGACGCACTGGACGCGGAAGTGCTGCGCGATGCGCGCGGAATGTCTCCACGTCTCCGCTCCCAACGGAGCTCCTCCAATGGGGTGGGAGCTGGGCGGAGCCTTGGGGAGATGCTACATTCGTGCTACATGCTAGTTTTCCAAGATCGCCAACCCTAGCTTTAAATCAGTTTGTGCCTTACACCAGCCTTTTCCTTGTGATTTTTCTGATAGTTTGGCCGAGTTCAATATAGCAAATAATGAGGAATGGACCATGTTTCACCGCTAAAAGCGCAGTGGCCTGTGTGCTTCTTGACGTGTGTGTGTGTGCGGGGAGGGCGGGGCGTTAATGCCTGATAAAATGTTTGTCGGCGTGATGAAAGCTGTGCTTTAACGCGTTAACGTGCCCAGTGTTATTTTAGACACAGCGTGAGATATCCTTCGTCGAGATGACCCAGCACTGGCAAGATTGCGAGACCAGAGAGCTCCTCTTGATCCGTGGGAAAGAAGAGTTTTGTCTACAGGTAATGGGGACTGAGCTCTTGTGCATTGTTTATATTCGCTTTGCTCCGTCATGCTGATGATGTCATCAACGTGGGACAAACTCAACCACGCAGCCCGCCTGCAAGCGATAAGACCTGGGTCTGCAGGCAGTGCTTATTTTCGCTTATTTTGCAAAAGAGAATATATTTTTTATTTAGTGCTGCAGTGAAATCTTTTGATCATGTGAAATGTTATCTCTGTTAGTTTGTAAGTTTAGAATGATTGTACAATAAAAAGTTGTTTTTTGAGTGTATTTCATATACTCATCATATTTTTAATTTCACAAAATGATATTTGAAAAATAGGGGTTGTCTTATTATCAGAGTCGTCCTATATTCGGGGCAATACAGTATATGATGTCTATGACAGACATCATATAACTGTCACGTGCCACTTGCTTCCTGATCACCGGTACTTTGGCGGCTCCATCTAGTGGTGTGGACGTGTAATGTCAATGTATTCCTCGATTATAATACAACCCTATTTTGGAGAATACAATTTATGGAAAAAAATATTGTCCAATATTCGGGCCAATACAGTATGCATTTCTGTCAGTAAACAAACTCACATGAAACCAAAATATATAGTGACATACATTTACCATGTGTCTTCTGGCCAAACATTCAGGAGTGGTTGGGCCATTTTACAGTGTTTTCTCCAGAGAGGTTTTCCCGTGTCCCTGCAGTCTCATTCCTCCTTCCTCCTTGTTGTGGCCATTTTCTGATGTTTTCCTCGAGCTTGATTAAAGCCACATAGTGGGTGGGCAGGGGTCGTGTTTGGACTCATGCTTCCAAAAATCCAGATGTGTTGAGCTTGAAGGATGATTTATTACGATCCAAACTGAACAACATAGGCTTGTACAAAAATCAAAATGTTTCTGGTCCACTACCAGATCCACAAAAAAACCTTTCTTTAAATCCGCGTTCACCTTAGGTACGATATCTTTCCAAGCTTGTCAAGTTGCACTGTCAAAAACTTTTTCTGAAAGAGACCCACCCCCCTTCCTGAACCACTACAAATAAGTTTTAAGCTTGCCCTCTGCCAGCTTGGCAGACAACAGCAACCACAGTTCAACATAGCAAAAGGAAAGGAACAGCAACCTGTGGACAAATCAAGCTAATTACAAAAGGCAGGACACCAGATTAACATAAAATTTGCCTCCACTCTTACATGTTCATTTCTACTTTAATATCAACCCACTACCTAAATGATGCAATAAACACTGTGCAGTATATATTACAATGGTTCTAACAATTCCGGCCCCCTAATTATAAGGCACGAGGACTCATAAGTAACTGACATATTATATGGTTAAAGCAGAACTATGCAACTTTTTTTTTTTTACCTCAAAAAATGTTTTTCAGAATCTCTGTGGGGGTAAACAAAGACTTGTCAGGGTGATTCACCGGTCCCTTCACTCTCCCCGGGGTCTGTGACCTGAAAACAGCACTTGCAACTTTCAGAGGAGCGGACCCGACTACATCTCACGAGAACAAACCTGCTTTACGGCACTCATACGGGAGTACAAGAATAAAAGAATAAAACAGAAGAATAAAACAAACATGAAACCCTCGCTAGCGTTAGCAACAACACCCTTAGGTGCTCACGGATGGCAGAACCAAAAAGACAGAAAAAAACTTTGTCTGACGCACGGGAAAGACGGAAACAGGAGTGGGATACTCTCTGTGCGCGGAGGTGGGGGTGGAGGGGTGGGGGTGGTGATGCGGACAACGTTTACGACAGTGAGCTTTCACAGGAGACCAGTAGGGGGAGCGCTAAAGCAAATCTTGCATAATTTTCCTTTAAGAAGAGCCAAAACATACAACATAAGCAATCTAATCATCACTACAACAGAATTATGTACATTCCAATGCAATCTTAAGCACAACAAAAAAATGAATTTCCGAAATCCATGTCACACACAAGGCAAAGCTTGTCCACGGGCCTTTCCAGAGTGCTGAAAGGAGTCTTTATCAGCACTCTACGAACTAGTCCTTTGGCATCTGACATGGACTGTAAGACTTTTAGCAGCAACCACGAACTTTGGGGGGCGTTGTCATCCACTACCATCATGAATTGTCCTGGTACGAGGTTTTGCTTGACTTGAGTCCATTTTTGTCGTTCCTGCAAGCTAGGGAGGTACTCACGCACCCACCTCTTCCAGAACAAGTCAGCAAGATACTGAATTTGTTTCCATCTGCGTCGTGGTTGTTTCTTTAGCAAGAGTAGGTGCTTCGGTGTTAAGGCCTCAAGGTGACTGGGCTCATCAGATGATCTGGTCAATGGTCGGCCATTGAGAAACTCATAAAACAACTTTTCATTATACAATTATTATAAACTCACAACTGAGATAACATTTCACGAGATATAAAATTAAAAAAATATTACTACAGCATTGAGTAAAAAATATATTCTCTTTCTCAAAATAAGAAACAATAAGCAACAAATAAGAACCTCAAGGGGTCCAAACTGCATAAATGATGTAAATAACTTTCCAGTGCCTTCAGCTGAATCAGGCTCTGGTGGTGGGCATTCCGTCTTTCCGTTTTTCAGTGAGGTATTCACTCATCCTTCTATCAGTCTCTCTGAAGCGTCGCTCTTGGGACCACGGAAAGCCTTTCTCATAGTGTTAGCATCTGTAGGAATTTTTTTCTGTGCTCTCCAATAAGAACGAGGCTCTGCTCCACCATATCTCCTGGCGGCTTGGCAGTTGTTTGATGACTCTGCTGCGTTGATCACCATCAGTTTAAAGTTGGTATCGTAACTTCGCCTCTGTTGTTTGCTCAGTTGTCCAGCGTTCAGCCCCTTTGTTCCAGATGATCCGCCATTTTTCATCAGATCATTTCATCTGATTTCATCGCTCCACTCGCTCTCTGGTCAGTGATACTTTGGCTCCATCTAGCGGCGCGGATGGGTACTGACCATCTACCGTAAGTCCGCGGTTATAACACGACCCCACTTTTGAGGATGCAATTTCTGGAAAAAAAACATCGTCTTATATTCGGGCCAATACGGTAATTTACGCGGCTCATAGCACGAATTGCCATAAGATTGGGTTGGGTATTCACTGCAAGCACGAAGAATCACTTCCTCAAAAATCCATGCCGTCATGTCCACCAGCGTTTTCAAGCCAGCCCTCTCCACACTAAATGTTGTGTGCGAGCCACATTAAAAAAAAAAAAAAAAAAAAAAACTACAGAGGCTTCCACAGGATTTGCAGTGCGGGATAACGTATGAGGAAGAAGCAAGGCAAAAGTTCCTCAAGATGACAGTCATCTGTTTGAGCTGTGTGGATGTGACCTTTGACCTCTGTCATGCTGTGTTTCCAGTGAACTGACTGAACCATGAATGTTTCTGAATCGTCTTATTTCACTCTCAGGTTGTCTCTGAAGAGTAACCGGTCCAAAGGTCTGTCATTACACTTCAGTGGTGAGCCTGGACCTTCAGACTCAGAGTAAGAAAGTGTTTCTCTTTCATTTCATCCAATGCATGTATTGACTGGGTTTTGGCAGGAAATTTTCTGTACTACAGCTGAAACAGTTCAATGTGTGATGATCGACTTTGACTCAGTAAGAATGGAGACACTGCTGAATTTAATTCTCGAAGTGGGAAAAGTGACAAAGTAGATTGACCGAACCACCAGATACGTTGAAAAGAAGATTTTCTGACTGATTTACTGTGACTGACCTGATGGTGGTGGTGATGGGGGTGGATGTTGTATTGCTACAGCACAGACATGAAGCAAAAACAGTGATTGATCCACATTACCATGAGCTGTGTTTACCAAACACTTTGTGTGTGTGTGTGTGTGTGTGTGTGTGTGTGTGTGTGTGTGTGTGTGTGTGTGTGTGTGTGTGTAGACATCAGCAGCTCAGACACACAGCAGAGTCTTCAGGTTCCAGCAGATTGTCTCTGAAGAGTGACTGGTCCAACAGTCTTCCACCAGACTTCAGTGATGAACCTGGACCTTCAGACACAAAGTAAGAAAGTGTTTTTCTTTGATTTCTTCCAAAGCAGAGTGAGAGATGTTGAGCTCACTTTCAGATTCAGCTCCAGTATTTTGATGCAGTGTGAGAGTTGAAGATCTTTGTGTCTCTGCTGTGTGTTGTGCTGCTCAGAGTAAATGTTGCTTGGTGTCCACAGAAAGAGGAGGACTGATGTCTGTGAGGAGCAGCCAGAAAGATCCAGAAGTAAGAGTGGACATGTATCTGCTGAAGAACTGGGACTTGTTGTTGTGTTGTAGAGACATGAAAGCTTGTTGTTTGTGTGCAGTGTGATTGTTGTTGTTGTCTCTGAGCAGGTGTGGGTCTGCAGCAGCTTCTAGAAGAACATAAGAAGAGTCTGAGGAGGAGATGTGAACGTGTGACTGAAGGAAGTGATGAAGCAGGAGGAGGAAGCCTCCTCAACAGGATCTACACTGAGCTCTACATCACAGAGGGACTCAGTGAGGAGCTTCAGAGGGAACCTGAGCTGCAGCAGCTGGAGACAGCTTCCAGGAAGGAGAGCCTCCATCACCCTGCCATCAGGGTTCAGGACATCTTCAAAGCCTCGGCCCAGCAGCACACACACATCCGAGTGGTTCTGACCAGCGGCGTGGCCGGCAGCGGAAAAACCTTCTCGGTGCTGAAGTTCAGTCTGGACTGGGCCGAGGGCCTGGAGAACCAGGATGTCAGTGTGCTGGTGGTGCTCTCCTTCAGGGAGCTGAACCTGCTGGGAGAGCGGCCGTACAGCCTCCTCTCGCTGCTGGCTGTTTTCCATCCCACGCTCCAGAAGCTGACGGCAGAGCAGCTGGCTGTCTGCAGGCTGCTCTTCATCTTTGACGGCCTGGATGAAAGCAGACTTTCTCTGGACTTCAGCAGCAGCCGGCGGCTGCTTGACGTCTCCCAGCAGTCTTCAGTCAGCGAGCTGCTCACTAACCTCATCCGGGGGGATCTGCTGCCCTCGGCTCGGGTCTGGATCACTTCCCGACCGGCGGCGGCCCATCAGATCCCTCCAACATGTGTGGACAGACTGACAGAAGTGCGAGGCTTCACTGACGCCCAGAAGGAGGAGTACTTCAGGAGGAGGCTGAGTGATGAGGAGCTGAGCAGCAGAATCATCTCCCACATCCAGACCTCCAGGAGCCTCCACATCATGTGTGGAATCCCAGTCTTCTGCTGGATCACTGCTACAGTTCTGGAGCACATGTTGAGCAGCGAGCAGAGAGGAGAGCTGCCCCAGACCCTGACTGACATGTACTCCCACTTTGTGCTGGTTCAGACACACAGGAAGAAGCTCAAGTACCATGAAGGACCTGAGACGGGTCCACAGGAGCTGACGGAGGCTGACAGGGAGCTTCTTCTGAAGCTGGGCAGGATGGCCTTGGAACATCTGGACAAAGGAAACATGGTGTTCTACCAAGAAGACCTGGAGCAGTGTGGTCTGGATGTGACTGAGGCCTTGCTGTTCTCTGGAATCTGTACTCAGATCTTCAGAAGAGAGTCTGTGATCTTCCAGAAAGCCGTCTACAGCTTCGTCCATCTGAGTGTTCAGGAGTTTCTGGCTGCAGTCTTCATGTTCCACTGTTTCACCAACAGGAAGACAGACCAGCTGAAGACCTTCATTGTAGAGGTTCATACTTTCATATCTCTCGATGTTTTCCTGAAGGTCGTCCTTCAGAAATCCCTCAGAAGTCCAAACGGCCACCTCGACCTGTTTGTCCGCTTCCTTCATGGCCTCTCTCTGGAATCCAACCAGAGACTCTTAGAAGGTCTGCTGGGTCGGACAGAGATCAGTCCAGAAACCATCCAGAGAGTCATCCAGAACCTGAAGGAGATCAACAGTTATAAAATGTCTCCTGACAGAAGCATCAACATCTTCCACTGTCTGATGGAGATGAAGGACCTCTCAGTACATCAGGAGAGCCAAGAGTTCCTGTCAAAGAACAGATTTGGGAAGAGACTCTCTGAGATCCACTGCTCAGCTCTGGCCTACATGCTGCAGATGTCAGACCAGGTCCTGGAGGAGTTGGACCTGAAGAGGTACAAGACATCAGAGGAGGGACGACGGAGACTGATCCCAGCTGTGAAGAACTGCAGGAAGGCTGAGTGAGTCCACGTGTCCTCATGATCAATGTCTCAGTGATGGTTGTAGAAAGTAGTTCCTGTAGTTCCTCTGTGGAGATGAGCCTCAATGATCTGTCATGAAGAACCCATCAGTCCACTCGTCCCATTATTCTCTACATTTACTGCTGTTACTGAATGTAAACAATCCCCTCCAGAGGTCGGCTCAGTTCTCAGGATCTGTTCAGACTGAGACTGTCAGTCTTCCTTCATGTTCTAAATCACATTCAGTCTGTTCTTGTCTGGAATGTTCAAATATATTCCAGTTTTTGAATTCCTCTCATCAGCCCTCAGACAAAGTGAAAGTAAACCAGCAGATCTTCTCTTTATCTTCTTGAGACTGTTTGCATCTGATGAAATAATTCCTGTCAGACTCAGCAGGAACAGGACTAAAGACCTGCAGCTCAGTGCAGCGGGGCAGGTTGTGGAGTTTCTACAGGACAGCAGGTCTGATGTCCAACTGTCCAACAAAGTGTCCTCTCTCATAGCATCCTGTCCTCTCTGGGTCTCATTACAGTGTTTCTTTCTGTGGACTCTCTGATCCTCACTGTGAAGTGATCTCCTCAGCTCTGACCTCTGACCCCTCCCATCTGAAACATCTGGACCTGAGTAAGAAGTATCTGAAGGATTCATCAGTGAAGATTCTGAGTGCTGGACTGGAGAGTCCAAACTGTAACCTGGAGACTCTGAGGTCAGTTCACTGTCTGAAGGTAGAATCTGTTGGAGTGAAAGGACTGAGAGGAGTTTAGGAGGATTCCAGATGTTGTTTGGACAGAGAGTGGACTGAGCTCTGCAGCATGTTGATGAGAGCTCTTCTCCTCCTGGTGGCTTCAGCTGTTTGGACTTTACATTTCTAAACTCTTCCAGTCTGAACCTTCTTCAGCTCTCAGTCACTTCAACATCAGACTTTGTCCTCTAATCTCACTTCTTTCTCTCTTTATTCAGGTTGGAGGACTGTGGTTTGTCAGAGATCAGCTGTTCTTCTCTGGTCTCAGCTCTGAAGTCCAACCCCTCCCTCCTGGAACATCTGGAACTTCTGAACTTGGGCAGGAACCCTCTTCAGGATTCAGGAATTGAGCAGCTGTGTGGATTTCTGCAGAGTCCACTCTGTGGTCTGCAGACTCTAAGGTCAGTTAACTGTTCCTGTTGTGGAAGGAGAAATGTTTGTCAGTGTTACAGGCCCCGCTCCATGTGTGGCCCGTAGCAGGTGTGATTTCCCGTTTTACAAAACAGAAGTAGAGAGTGAGTCCGTAGTTGTTTACATTCAGCAGGCTGTTCTGTCTCTTTATTGAACGGTTTCTTAAAGGAGAACTTCACACTCTCTGACCATCACCTCTCATCTCTCTGCAGGTGGAACGACTGAGAGCAGAGAGGAGGCTGTGAGTTCTGAAGATCCTCCTCCTCCTCCTCTCCTCAGAACTTTTCACCTCACTGAATGTGACTCTATGGAACAATACATACATCTGACATGGGAACAAGTCCTTGTTTTTCAAAGACTGCTCTGAGAAGAATTTTTGACTGACATCTGTTCCCAAAGATTTTCATTTAGACAAGAGAAAGCCATGCTCCAACTGATGGTTTGGTTTGTATTTATTCTGTCACAGCAATTGGCAAACCTCCAATCGGTGGACATGACCAACAACCACCACCATGAAAAACTAAAGAAAAGACGAATATACATTGTTATCAGTAAACAAAGTCAAGTGAGACCAAAATTTGGCCAAACCTTCAGGAGTGGTTGGTCCATTTCTACATTCTTTTCTCCAGAGAGGTTTTCCCGTGTCCCTGCAGTCTCATTCTCTCCTTCCTCTTTTTTTGTCCTGGAAGTACATATATCCCCGTACAGCGTGACGAGCATGCCGCAAGATATTGCCTCAGGAGTAAATTAGGGTCATACCCGACAGGTATCGTGAAAATCGGTCATTCATTCAGAGATATAAATTTCCCATTTATAGAGCGACACCTAGTGGTCAATGTTCGCGCCATTGTGCTAATACACCCACAGTCACATGCCAACCAAGGATCTCAGGTTTGGTGGTGTTAGCATTTATTATGACCGAGAAATGCAACAGTTTGTGTTTACCTAGCTAGCCAGTAAAGTTTAGTCAAGAATAATTTGCGCATATTTTGACAACTTTAGATCAGATCCTACTGAAGACTGTAACTGCCACGTTTCAGTTAAGTTCGTTAAGTTTGTTCATCAAAAAAAAACGCCCCACAAAAAAAAAAAAAAAAAAAAAAGGGTCTACCCCGCCTTCGCCCACAGCAGCTGGGATCAGGTTCAGCCACCCGGGACCCCGAAAGGGGGAAGCGGTAGATAATGAATGAATGAATGAATGAATGAATGCACTTACATTAAAATGTCCTTCAAGTGCAAAATAAAATCTTTCAAGTTTAATTATTTTTTTTCCGAGTACAAAAAACAATTCCACAAGTAGGAGAAACAATTCTGCAGGAAGGAGAAACAATTGGCTCCCCACTGTCACGTGGCTTTTGGCAGTAATTTTGCACCTTGCTGATTCACATCCGCAGGACTGAGGATTTATTCACAACTGCCAGTGCACTTTCCGAGAACTGTTGTTTAATTTGCATGCCACAGCAGCAGGTGGCGCTGTTGATGCCATTTAAAAATTAAGAACTTTGTCAGCATCATTTGAAATTTGTAAATGAAATATATTCAGGGGTGCACATAAGCGGTGCGCAGGTGCGCATGCGCTACCAAATTAAAAAATGCGTACCTGATTAAACATTGTAACGCTCATTTGCATACCAAGATTTGGGGATAGCAAGGTGCGCATCTGTGTCGGATAGCCCAGTGCTCACCCGTACCGTCGGACCGGTGCTCACAAGACAAAAAATATTACGTGCACCCCTGACTGTAGCGTTTGGAGCTGCAGCAGGCAGTGAAATGATGAGAGCTTTTACAGATGAACACAGAGCTTTTATTGTGACAAGTCACCGAGCACCAAGACGGGAATCAGCAGCACACAGGCCCTGGTCATTTCCCCCCGTGACCCTCTCACTCACGGTGAAACCACAATGAAAAATAGAGGATGCCCCAAAACACACAAAATGAACACAGAACTGTGAAGCAGAACTAAATATCACAAATAACCATGAACATAACTCCAGTAACTCAAACAGGCCATAAAATAAGCCCCCAAATGTTCAGAATAACTCCCTCCCACAATGCCTTGCGGCTCTCCGGAGCAGGCTGCCCCGTGCAGCGACACCCAGTGGCCCCCACGGCCGCTACAATATGATACTTTTAAGACCCTCGTGCAACAGAATACCACACAGAGGAGACAGGAGAAAGACAGTAGTTTATGGCCCAGATCATTTACCCAGTACTGTATATTCTCAACATTGGTCCAAACAAACTGAACCGTTTCTAGAACCATGTAGAACACGTTGCCTCATAAGAACAACAAAATAATCTCACCCAAATGAATTGGATTGTTGGAGCCATATAACGTTTTCTGATGTGACCACTAGAGGGAGCAGGATTGGTGGACAGACAGGGAGCATGCAGGTGATGAGCTGCAGGTGTGTGAGAGAGGGACGCCAACCAGTGTTTGGACCGTGTTGGTGTGTGTTGGGGTGCGTTGAGGAATGTGTGGAGAGACTTATGTCCAAAGGAAACTGGATCAGTGAGCTCATCTAACTGGTTTGTACCTGTAAATAGTGTCTTTAAACACACCTGTGGGAAATAAAGGGGTCACTTCACCCAAAGACTCAACATGTGTGGAATATTGGATTATTGTCTCACTGTGAACACGACTCTGAAATAGTTCTCCCTCTCCTCCCTCAGTAGAAAAGACAAAATGTATCAGTCCCAAGAAGAAAACATCTCAAACCTGCTGAACAGGGGGCCTGAGGACCAGAAGTGAGGAAGTGCCAAGGCAATCAATCATCTCTTGATTAACTATATCACCAAATAACAACATCCATTCTAGATTTATTTTGGACCAAAGCAGAAGCAGCAATATAACCAAAAATAAAAATTAAAATAAGTTATTTAAAAAAGAAAAAAACTCTTGTTGATCCTTTACAGTTAAATAACTCTGATGTTAATGCTTGTGGGTCAAGAACAGCTGCATGATATGTATCTGTAATCAGCCAGTATCTCTCCCTGATCCTCCATCACAGGAATGAAGAAGTTCCTGCTGCTGACATCTGCTGCTCTCCTCCTCATGGCAATACGTTTATTTTTTTATGTGGAACTAATGGAATTTTAAGTGGAATTGAAAGTGAAATTGCTGTTGAAATTAAGTTGTTTTAATGCAAGAGATTTTTTTTTTAATTTATATCTCAACCACTTCTATTCTGTTCTCACCTGTGCAGACCCTGCATGGTGGTTTTGTTGCTGGTGTCTGCTCTCTCTATTGTGGCAATAAAGATTCCTTTGAACTAAGTGGAAAGCTTCAGTGAGCACAAGTTCTGAACAGAAATGGAAAGGAGTTGAGTTTATATGTATCATGGACGAACAAGCAAGGCATGTGGCATTGGTAACATTAGTACACTTTTTAAACTGGCTTAACATGATGTATTGGCATGTATTCACTAGTCATTCAGTGACATTATCTGCATGGAGCAGCATTACTCAACTGGCACAGATTGTTTAGGAGAAAACTCTGCTCAGTCTCTGGCTGGTTTGGTGAACATGGTCAGCAGCATGATGCGTTTAAAGACGGCTCGGAAAAAGACCTCACCGCTTGTCAATCGCGGATTATACGACTGTAACGTTTTTGTCTAGTTTCAACATGGACCAGCAAAAAGGTACGTGAAAGAAAGTCGGGCAACAATCAACAGGAAAAGTAATTAGTCTGAAACCCCGGCTCTACTCCCCATAGATCTATACAAACAGTTCTTATAATATGATGTCTATGCTACTCCCGTCTCCAGACGCTTCCTGTTCGTACGTTCCTGAACGTCCCAGCAGTCCTCCGGAGCAACGAGCTGCGTCTCCTTTAAAATAATTCTGCTCCTCTGGTGGAGAGAAGTTCGCTCCTCCAGCGCGTGACGCACTTTGGTTCTCTTCTTTTTCATCATGATTCTGATATAAAAGCGCCGTTCTGACTCCAGAGAGCAGAATGAAGTCTCCGTGTCTCCAGGATCTCTGCTCCATCTGACTGGTCCACAGGAAGAAATGTGAGTTTTAATGAGAATCACTGTCTCCCTGTGTCCCGATGTTTAGCTGCTTTTAGAGTCATTTCAAGCTGAAAACTGGACCCATGGGTTGATTTCATGCTTTATCTTCCACATTTGCTCTGAAATGCTTTGCTTGGTTTCCTTTGTCTCTTTTTCTCACTGAGAACTGAGACTTGATGGAAGTGAAAGTAAAACACCCATTTAAAGCTATAGTGCGTAACTTCGGTCGCCCTCTAGCGGAAACCGGGAGACAAGGTGCCTGCTAATTCTATCCGACAGGTTAGTGGATGAAAAGACCCAGTGGTCGTCAGCGGAAACCATTTGTTGTCCTTTGGTCTCTAGTTGCTGCTTCTTGATGAAAAACAGAGTGTTACACACAAAGTACAGTGTTTTCTGCAGGAAAAGAGTTTGGCGGTGGGGGGGGGGGGGGGGGGTCGCTGCTGACGCTGCTAACGGCTAATGCTGCCAGTGTTTGACTGTCGGAGAGTTGTTTTTTCCTCCCCTCCGCTGTCCGGGCGCTGCACAATTTAGCGCGGGCCTGAAAAGGTCTGGCAGAAACTGCCTGAGATTAGGTGCGTTCACGATGGCAGAGCCAGAGGTAGACGGAGCTGGACGAAGCAGACGGCGCAGCCGTGGGGCGGAGTTATAAGTTTGCCTCCAACTCGGACAACCATATGTTCTCCATGTTTGTGTTTCTCATGACTCCCACTGTGGGGGGTGTTTACAGGCCTGTCGTCAGGGGGTCAATTAGGGGGGGCAATGCCCCCCCGCCTGTGCCTCCTTGCCCACCCTGGCTGTCAAAGGGGTAATTTTTTTTTCTTATTAAAAACAAAAGAATTCCTAATTTCTTTTGTGTGTATCACATTGTGTTAATTCATATTCAGGTAACTGAAATATATAAAATTTAAAAAACAAAATAATGTGAAGTTATGTTTTGGCTTCTGTCATGTGACACGTGCATGCTGCTGCAAGTGCAGACCAGGCTTCAAGGGGGGGGGGGGGGGCAGCATTCGCCCCCTCAGTCAAAAAAAAAAAAAAAATTAAGTTTTCAGTGTACTATTTGCTTAAAAAACAACAGCAAACTCTGCTGGCTGGGTCAAATCAATATGAAGTGTTGTGCTATTCAAAATTCCAAAAAAAAGGAGACTCCAGCTCTGCTGAAGGTGAGGGCTGGTTATTTTATCATTTGTTTTGTTACTATTTGTGCTTTTTAGCAATGTGATTAATGATCATATGTTGTTGGACACGGCAGAACAGGCCTCTGATCTGTGGATTCTGTCTTTGTGTTGCTCCGTTACTTTATCGCCACTTTTGCGCTCTACACCCCCCCCCCCCCCCCCCCACCCCCCCGACACACGGTTTGTAGCCGCCGCCCCCCCCCCCCCCCCCCCCCCCCCCCCCCCTCCCCCCTCTACACTGGGCTGGAGCCAGGACTGGGTGTTTATTTATGTAAATAAAACGTGTTGTCATCAAACTGATGACGAGTGGGCTCGGGTCCAATCCCCTGCCTGTATGACACAGAGAGGTGGGCCAGGTAGCTGCGGTGAGTTGCTCTCCAGCAGCTCACAGTGGCTACCTCTGTGACCGCTCTCGTTTGGGTCTCGCGAGTTTTCGATGCCCTACGTAGGGCCGACGTATCAGTGACGCCGGGCCACATCTGGGCGGGGCGGCTCAAAAGTCTTAAGGGTCTGCCTCTGGCTTTCTCATGTCGAACGCACCTAATGTTAGGTGAGCCTGTTGCTATGAGACCCTCCCGTCCTCCCCCTCCCTTCTTGTTGTGACGTAAAATGCGTAATTTCCTGCGCGCCAGCGCGGGAATGTCGCCGGTCGACACGCAAAGCAATAATTATATATATTGAAAAATCCCGCAACATGTTAGAGGAGCCGATCGGCTTAATTTGCATTTTGTGATCTCCACTTGTAGTGACTTGGCTAAAACGGACATTCATAGACATTTAAAAGTTACGCACTATAGCTTTAAAGGCTTCAGTTCTGTCTTTAGTCTCTTTGCTCTCAGTAGTTTCCAGTCTCTGGTTTGTTCTTGTCCAGCTCCTGAACACATCAGTGGCAGAGCCTGAAACAGAGATCCATCATGTTCTGATCAAATAGAGGCAATAAGTCTGCAGCGCCGGAGACAGCGCTGTCAGGACCGCAGCCTGAGGACCGCACTTTAGCGCCCCCTATTGAGCCATAGTTGAAGAACCAGAGACCGCATCAGGACCAGGCTTTTTAGAACAGTGAGATGACTATAGTATTTTCTTTTTATCCATCCATCCATCCATTTTCTAAACAGCTTCTCCTTCCCAGGGTCGTGGGTGGCTGCAGCCGATCCCAGCTGCTGCGGGCTCGGGCAGGGTACACCCTGGACAGGCGGTCAGGCTGTCACAAGGCTATATTCTGTATATAATTTATGAAAAACAAAAGTTAAAACTTTATTTCTAGTTTTCCAAAGGAAAATATGAAAAAATCATATTCTCTGTAATGCAAAAAATGTTTAGACAACCGCTATAAAGAAAAAATTCCAACTCAAAAATATGCATCAAAGACAACAGACAACCAGAAAAAAACAACAACAACAAAAAAAATAGGTGCACCTAACAATCCTTATCACAGTCCTATCCAAGGGCAGCATAAACATTCAGAGTTCCAGTTCTAGACCAGCTAAACTGTTCACATAAGTTATTAGAGGGTCCCAGGTTTTGTGAAATTTGTTGATATGACCATGGAGGGTACATCTGATCTTTTCCAGCTTTAAGCTCAACATAATGTCTTTAATTCAGCGATGATGTGATGGCGGAGTGACATCCCTCCATTTGAATAGAATCAAGCGTCTGGCAGTGGCGGCTGGTGGTGAAATTTGTTGGGGGGGGGGGGGGCTAACAAATGCTTGCACAATACAGATTAAATAGTTAGACCCTCTAGAAAAACGCGATTATGCGATCACATGAATTCACGCATAAATCACCCTTTTGCCGCTGATTATGCAGAGGCCACATACTTTCCAAAAGGGCACATAATTCCCGCAATAATCTCACATTTACCGCGAAAAAAATAGAAACGGTCTCGCTTGAAGTGCTGTGACGTTCAATGAACGAATCGTTCGTTTGAACATGTTCTTTTAAGTGAATGATGAGAGCCGGATCACAGCTGTCTGAGAGCCGTTCCTTTGTGCAAATAGTCCACGCTTCCTTCACGTGTCTCCTGAGTGTCTCCTGAGTCCAGCTGTCACCGCCGCCTTCATGAATAATGACGGAGTTTCAGTTTATAGTCCAAAAAGGTTCATTGGTCTTTCCAATTTATAATCCAAAAACAAAGGTTCTTTTCCAAAGACCAGGGAGGTATTTTGTTATTTACCTGACGGTTTCATAGTGGAAAACAAACTCAGGACAGACAAAACACTCAAGAAACGCACCAATTTGACAGTAGAGGACATAACCCGACTTTTACATTTTGTCTCCACGTCAATATATTTCCAGTATAAACAAAACATTTACAGACAAAAAGAGGGTTTCGCCATGGGGGACCCCCTCTCAGCCATTATGAGTGGTTTTTTTCATGGAGGATCTGGAGGAGAAGGCCATCAACACTGCACCAGCTCAATGTGGACTTACTATGTGGAAGAGGTACGTGGATGACATCTTGGAGAAAATAAAAAAAGGACACACACAAGAATTAACAAAACATCTCAACACAATCGACACCACCGGAAAAATACAGTTCACACATGAAGAAGAAGAGAACCAGGCAATAAATTTTCTGGATATCATCATTTCCCACAAAGAGGACGGCAGCATTAAAATAAACATTTACAGGAAACCAACGCACACCGATCAATATCTCTTATGGACATCTGAACACCCCACAGCGCACAAACTCTCTGTAATAAGAACACTTTTTGACCGGGCCAATATAATCACAGACGAGGAGGACAGGAAAAAAGAAGAACAACACATCATCCAAGCGCTCAAACAATGCGGATACCCCAACTGGGCAATACAAAAAGGAAGAAGGCAGGTTCAGGAGAAGAAAAAGAGACCCAAGCCAAAAGAAAACAGCAGAGAGCGGATGGAGAGCAGCACGATGGTAACCCTCCCATACATCAGGGGCATCACAGAGAAAGTACAAAGAGCAATGAAAGAACAAAACATCAGTACTCCAGTAAAACCATATAGAAAACTCAGACAAATACTTGTACACCCCAAAGACAGAATACAACCGGAGCAAAAATGCAATATTATCTACGAAATTCCATGTCAGTTATGTAACAAAACATACATTGGAGAGACAGGAAGGACTTTCAGCACACGAAAAAAGGAACACAAGACAGAATGTGAGAAAGAAACCACAACAGCACTAACACGAGCAACAAAAAGAAAAGCTGAACAGGAACAACTCAAGTCGGCCATTTCAGATCATTGCAAAAGAGAAAATCACATTATGGATTGGGATGGAGCGAGAGTCATCGGGACAGAAGAGAAGAAACACCGACGCTGGATAAAAGAGGCTATTGAAATTCGGAAACGTGCCCCCGAGACAGTGAACCGGGATGAGGGGGCCTTTTTGCTTTCACACACCTGGGATGCTGTACTCAAGAAGTCGGACTGCAGATGGCGCTGTTCTCCCGCTTCCACTAGTGGGAGAATAGCCCAAAACCTGTATAAATCAGCTGACAAGATACGTCACAACAACATCACGTGACTCTCTGAAGAAGACAGCTGACAGCTGCCGAAACCGTCAGGTAAATAACAAAATACCTCCCTGGTCTTTGGAAAAGAACCTTTGTTTTTGGAGTTTCAGTTTTCCGCAGCTCGCTCCAGTCACCTGAACGCAGCAGCAAACTAGCAGAGGAGAAGTGTCCAGAACCCGGAGAGGAGCCGGTGTTTTGGAAGAACTGGTTTCCCTATTAACTGGCGACTGGGTTTCTTTTGCGTCCCTTGTTGCTGATGGATGCTAAAAACCAGAAAAAAAAGCCGTTCAGACCTTTAATGAGTCTGATATCAACATCCGCTGCTACGAGCAGCAGCAGCAGGAAGTGCTAAAGGAAGTCAGTCACCAGGTAACAAGGAAACCAGTTCATTTGAAACACCGTGTTGACGGCTTTCTCTCTCACACACACACACCTACACACACACACAATTGCTAAAACCTGTGATAAAGTGTGTGTGTGTTCCATTGATGACAATTGGTGAGAAACAATTTAAAGGAGCACAGCGCAGTTTGCTCGTTTTATGCGAAACACCGACCCCTGCAGGCTTTAGGCGTAACTGTAGCTTAGTGAAAAGCTCGTGTCTGTGGCTTGTGCCCATGTACGTGCACAGAAGAGGGGATCTCCTTCCTCGCTCATTTAGCAGCGCTCGAGTAAAATGTAAGTTTCTTTTGCCTGGTGGGGTCTGTGCTGGAGTTGTGGCAGTGCTAGAAGCTGGTCTTCTCTTACTTTCTGGAAGATCCATCCTCAGTACTGCTCAGTTGTTGCTGCTAAGCGTCTGGCGGAGTAATGGCGGACAAATCGAAACTTAAGGATTACCAGGCCAGCGGGAGCGCGCATTACGTCAAGCTCAGAGCGATTGGTACCCGAATCACTCATATTGCTGTGCCTTCAGTGCCCTGCACAGGAAAATAGGAGCGACTGCGATCTTGCAAAAATAGCTCTTGCTGCCCATCAGGCAAAGGTGAAAACATGTGTGGGTGTGAATAATTGATAATTTAACATTTAAAACTGTGCTGTACCCCTTTAAGATAAATAACAAACTAATATAAAATTAATGTGATTTAGTGGTGTGTGTGTGTGTGTGTGTGTGTGTGTGTGTGTGTGTGTGTGTGTGCGCGCGTGCGCGAGAGAGAGTGTGTGGGTACATATCTGGAATCCTTTCGCATATTTCACAGCATACTTCACAACTGTCCACAATTTTACTGCATAAAATGGAATAAAAAAACCTGCATATTCATTTGCATAATCAAGCATTTTAGCTTGCATAATCAGGGATTTAAGTACGCATAATCAAGAATTTTTGCTCGTGTTTTTCTGGAGGGTCTAAATAGTTCACAGAGCTGCAAAAGCAACATCACCGATGATACATAGTTACATCAATTACAGGTACACTGTACTTTTTTAATGCGGTCTCTCTTCCTCTCTCTTTCTCTGTCTCTCACGTACACACGTGCTCGCGCACGCACACACATACACATTTACGCACTACAAACGTGTTCTAATCCAACTTCAACGACTGCCCACAGACAGCCTGCTGCAGCTGTCTTATTACAGCTGTTTGGTGACATGTAGCCAAACACGCTTCACTCAGCAAAAACAAGGCGTCACAGTCCTTTAACAGGTCGACATGGGCCTACCTTATTTGAAAAGAAACTCACATCGACGCCTTTCTGGGACGCAAACAGGTTAATCACCATGTCGTTGAAGTCGGGTAACTTTTGGATGAAGTCCCTCTAGATAGACAGCATGGCAGGTGCATTCAATCAAAGCAAATAATCCACCTGGTTCATGCTGACGCCGCCATTGCTGAACTGTTTCTCCCTCCTTCCCAACTCTGGCACCAATAGCAGCCCTGCTGCGTTAACTCGCTGCTGTTGGTCAAAAGTCAGTGGCAGTGGGCCGACTGAAGTTAGCACAAAATGCTCAGTAAACCACAGGGGGCGGGACATGACGCCTGTCAATCACTTACAAGATCGAAATGAATGTATCTGCCAGGGCTGTAAAAAATCAGCCCATTTAGAGATATTCTATGTTCTTCTTTTGACTGATTGGTGCTGTTGCTTTTGTTTCACCTAAACTTAAAACAATCTGTTGTAAGTTATTTGAAAAATAATTTTCTCATCGTTTTTGTATGAGCTGTCTTTTTATGCTGGGAGGGCTTAGCCCTGCTCGCCCATTTATACTTGGCCTCCCTGGTTATGAGCATAAGTATTAGAGATAACTTCAAAAAAGGATGACCAAAAAGTGACAAGTTTGGAGCAAGACCAGAACATATAAGAGGTAGCTGCAGTTTGTTTACATCTATTGCACAAAGGGTCTATGTTCTGAAATGTCCTTGCTAATTTAGCTTTTGAGAAATACAATCTGTGTAATACTTTGAACTGTATTAAAGTATGTCTAGAACATATGCAAGAAGAGTGAACTCTGGTAAGAGCCATATCCCATTCTTCACCGGACAGCAGGACTCCCAAGTCGTTTTCCCACTTTTCTTGGATATGTGAAATAGAGCAATTATAGCTATCCATAATATGAGAATAAATAAATAATATTCTACTCTTATCCTGCATATTAACCTTTGAGAGGGAGTCCAAACAAGAGGGAGAGGGAACAGTAGAAAAACTTGCAAACTTTTTTTGCATGAAGTCTCTAATTTGCAAGTATTGAAAAAAATGATTACTTGCTAGTTAGTGCTGGACAAAATTTCGGTATCAATATATACCGCGGTATATTTTTATTCAATAACAGTGATATGAGTTTTAAACTCTTTTTCGATATTTCAGTATAGTGCATTACAGTATGTGTTTCACAATCGCTGTTCACGGCGTCGCCGATTCAAGCCGAACAGAAAGGGCCGCAGGAGAGTGATCACATACTCAGCAGCCACACCACAGCTGGCTGTCCTCAGCTCAGGCTACAAGCTAAGCTCCACCGCGGCAAGTTTGAGCTCCAAAATGAGAACTCGTGATGTAAACGCGACTGAACAAGCTTCCACAGGCTAAATTGTGGCCACTAAATAATAAATCGTGCACACGAAATACTAATTCGTGGCAACAAATTAGGCATATCGTTCACTGAACAGTCCAGTAAAGTTAGCAGCATATTGACAGATGCTGACTTTCGGTCTCAATAACTCTTTAACAAAACATCAGTAACATACGAAGGGCGCCTCCATCCCATCGTTGTGAGGTGGACGACATGCTACAAGCTCATTTTTATTAAAAGTATCTATCAAGCATCAGAAACAATATTGATTTCTATGAGCAGCCGGTGGTGCTGCGGGGTTCAGGGACCGTCTACAATTTACAAGACGCTGCAACAGTGAAGACAAATACCACAAAAGAAAAAAAAGTACAGGGATTAACTGCAATGTCACCATAATCACTACAACCTTAAGTAATTCTGTACTTCACCTTAGTAATTCTGAGCACTTTTATTTTTCTTCCTGGTTGAAGCACCTTTCATTAAATCTATAAGAAAAACTGTGTTGTCGTTTAAAAGTTAAAGCTATTAATATTTAAAAAGTGAGTGTATGGCAGTTATTTCAATTCCCTGTCCCAGTAATATTTGTTTGTTGTTGCTCACTCTTTTTCTGTTTATTGCAGTAATTCTGAGCACTTTTATTTTTCTTCCTGGTTGAAGCACCTTTGTTTGAATCTGTAACAATAACATAACTGTATTTAATTGTAAAGTTAAAACTATTTATATTGAAAAAGGTGAAACTTAAGTTTATTTGACAGTGATTTCATATTAAATTTAAGAGATATTGTTCATATGGATTGAGGCTGTTGGGCCAGTGTAAATGAGCTTGACAAGTTGAATGAATTTCGGCCCAAAACCAAATCAACCAAGCGAATAAAATAGATAATCCCACTCAATCGATGATCAAATGCCTTTTCGGCATCAAGTGCTATTACTGCTTCTGAAGATGTACTATTAGATTTAGTATGGATGATATTAAACAATCGTGTCAGGTTAAAGTACGACTGTCTGCCCTGGATCAACCCAGTCTGATCTTCCGAGATGACATGAGGAAGAACTGCTTCAAGTCGGAGTGCAATGGCCTTTGAGAAAATTTTGCCGTCACAGTTTGTCAAACTGATTGGTCTATAAGATGAGCAGTCTCGAGAGTCCTTGTCATTCTTTAATAACAATGTAATAGATGCCTGCCGGCGAGTAGGTGGAAGAATGTTATTCTCCAGTGCTTCTGCATAGACTGAGAGAAGAAGAGGAGCAAGCTTATCTTTAACTTTTATATAAAAATCGGTTGGAAACCCATCTGGACCAGGAGTTTTTCCACTCTGAAGAGACCTTATTGCATTGTTAAAGCTCGTGTCCGGAGTTTCTGTTCGTTTCCAATGTATGTATCATTTTTTTAACAGAGCTTAACTGTGTCAGTCTGGTCCGATACTATAATATAATATTAGCATAAAGCAATATAAAAATGTATTTATGAGCTCCGCCTTCGTCTCATAGACCCCCGTGTTATCTGAAAAACCGCCGGTCAGCTTCAGCCAATAGATTTCGAGCTTCCGCTTTGTCATGCTGTCAATCAACGTGTGCATGCAGCCAGAGAGCAGCGCACTCGCCCAGGCAGAGGTGAGTTAGCTATGCAGCAGCCGAACCAGTTTAACTCTTCTTTCAAAACTCCGGACACGAGCTTTAATTTCTTCTAGCGTCAGAGTTTGCTCCAGTCGTTCTTTAAAGTCCAAATCAATTACAGGAATGTTCAGATTAGAGAAAAAAAGCATCAAATTGGTTGTGATCTAGTGTGGAATCTGAAGAATATAATTTAGAATAGAACTTCTTAAAGCGGTTGCCTGATGCTCCTCTGTTGAGGAACCGTCAGTTAGCAAAAAGTTTTTTTTTTTTTTTTTTTTACAAAAAATAAAATTAAAGGTGATTTCAACCAAAATCTGACTTATCTTGATCACTTGGTTTCTCAGACTGTCATTTGAAGAAATTATGTAAATCTTATACCTGTTATTATCAGCTAAAATGTTAATGGAATCATAGTGTGTGTGTGTGTGTGTGTGTGTGTGTGTGTGTGTGTGTGTGTGTGTGTGTGTGTGTGTGTGTGTGTGTGTGTGTGTGTGTGTGTGTGTGTGTGTGTGTGCGCACGCGCGCATGTTTTTCTATCCTTGTGGGGGCCAAATGTCCTCACAAGGATAGGAAAACCTGGCACGATATGCCTTGTGGGGACCTTTTCCCGGTCCTAATGAGGGGAAACAGTGTTTTCTTGACCATGTGGTTGCTACTGGAAAAAGTAAAAGTGCAAAAACATTTCTTTAGGGTTAGGCTGTGTTGTGGTCTGGGTTAGGGTTAGGATAAGGGTTAGGGTTAGGGGCTAGGAAATGCATTATGTCAATGAGTGTCCTCACAAGGAGGAGGTTGAGGGAGGTGAGGGAGGTTGAGAGGTACCGGCTAGACATAGTCGGGCTCACCTCCACACATAGCCTGGGCTCTGGAACCCAACCTCTCGAGAAGGGCTGGACTCTCCACTTCTCTGGCGTTGCCCGCGGTGAGAGGCGGCGGGCTGGTGTGGGTTTGCTTGTAGCCCCACAGCTCAGCCGCCATGTGTTGGAGTTCACCCCAGTGAACGAGAGGGTTGCATCCCTGCGCCTTCGGGTCGGGGATAGGTGCCTCACTGTTGTCTCGGCTTACGGGCCGAACAGCAGTGCAGAGTACCCGGCCTTCTTGGAGTCCCTGGGAGGGGTGCTGGACAGTGCTCCGACTGGGGACTCCATTGTTCTACTGGGGGACTTCAACGCCCACGTGGGCAGCGACAGTGAGACCTGGAAGGGGGTGATTGGATCGCACGGCCTCCCCGATCTGAACCCAAGTGGTGTTCTGTTATTGGACTTCTGTGCTAGTCACAGTTTGTCCATAACGAACACCATGTTCGAGCACAGGGGTGTCCATAAGTGCACTTGGCACCAGGACACCCTAGGTCGGAGGTCGATGATCGACTTTGTTGTCGTGTCATCTGACCTCCGGCCGCGTGTTTTGGACACTCGGGTGAAGAGAGGGGCAGAGCTGTCGACCGATCACCACCTGGTGGTGAGTTGGATTCGCTGGCGGAGGAGGAAACCGGACAGACTTGGCAGACCCAAACGTGTTGTGAGGGTCTGCTGGGAACGTCTGGCGGAACCCTCTGTCAGCATGGCTTTCAACTCCCACCTCCGGGAGAGCTTCTCTCATGTCCCGAGGGAGGCTGGGGACATTGAGTCCGAGTGGACCATGTTCTCCACCTCCATTGTCGAAGCAGCTGCTCGGAGCTGTGGTCGTAAGGTCTCCGGTGCCTGTCGTGGCGGCAACCCCCGAACCCGGTGGTGGACACCGGAAGTAAGGGCTGCCGTCAAGCTGAAGAAGGAGTCCTATCGAGCCTTGCTGGCTCATGGGACTCCCGAAGCAGCTGACGGGTACCGGCAGGCCAAGCGAACTGCAGCCCGAGCAGTTGTGGAGGCAAAAACTCGGGTCTGGGAGGAGTTCGGGGAGGCCATGGAGGAGGACTATCGGTCGGCCTCGAAGAAATTCTGGCAAACCGTCCGGCGCCTCAGGAGGGGAAAGCAGGTCTCTGCCAACACTGTTTACAGTGGAGGTGGGGAGCTGCTGACCTCAACTGAGGATATTGTTGGACGATGGAAGGAATACTTTGAGGACCTCCTCAATCCCGTCACCACGTCTTCCGTGGAGGAAGCAGAGGCTGAGGTCTCAGAGGTGGACTCGTCCATCACCCAAGCTGAAGTCACTGAGGTGGTTGGCAAGCTCCTCGGTGGCAAGGCACCGGGGGTGGACGAGATTCGGCCTGAGTACCTCAAGTCTCTGGATGTGCAGGGACTGTCTTGGTTGACACGTCTCTGCAACATCGCGTGGCGGTCGGGGACGGTGCCTCTGGATTGGCAGACCGGGGTGGTGGTCCCCCTGTTTAAAAAGGGGGACCGGAGGGTGTGCTCCAACTATAGGGGGATTACACTCCTCAGCCTCCCCGGGAAAGTCTATTCCAGGGTACTGGAGAGGAGGATCCGACCGATAGTCGAACCTCGGATCCAGGAGGAACAATGCGGTTTTCGTCCTGGTCGTGGAACAGTGGACCAGCTCTATACCCTCCATAGGGTGCCCGAGGGTTCGTGGGAGTTTGCCCAACCAGTCCACATGTGTTTTGTGGATTTGGAGAAGGCATTCGACCGTGTCTCTCGTGGTGTCTTGTGGGGGGTGCTCCGGGAATACGGAGTCCGGGGCCCCTTGTTAAGGGCCGTCCGGTCTTTGTATGACCGGAGTAGGAGTCTGGTCCGCATTTCCGGCAGTAAGTCAGACCTGTTCGCGGTGCATGTTGGACTCCGGCAGGGCTGCCCTTTGTCACCGGTTCTGTTTATAATCTTCATGGACAGAATTTCTCGGTGCAGCCAGGGGCCGGAGGGGGTCCGGTTCGGGAACCACAGGATTTCATCTCTGCTTTTTGCAGATGATGTTGTCCTGTTGGCTTCATCGAACCCGGACCTACAGCATGCACTGGGGCGGTTCGCAGCCGAGTGTGAAGCGGCAGGGATGAGGATCAGCACCTCCAAATCCGAGGCCATGGTCCTCGACCGGAGGAAGGTGGCTTGCCCCCTCCAGGTTGGTGGAGAGACCCCAGCCCAAGTGGAGGAGTTCAAGTATCTTGGGGTCTTGTTCACAAGTGGGGGACGGATGGAGCGTGAGATTGACAGGCGGATCGGTGCAGCGGCTGCAGTGATGCAGTCGTTGTATCGGTACGTCATGGTGAAGAAGGAGCTGAGCCGAAAGGCGAAGCTCTCGATTTACCGGTCAATCTACGTTCCCACCCTCACCTATGGTCATGAGCTTTGGATCATGACCGAAAGGACAAGATCCCGGATACAAGTGGCCGAAATGAGCTTCCTCCGTAGGGTGGCTGGGCGCTCCCTTAGAGATAGGGTGAGAAGCTCAGTCACCAGGGAGGAGCTCGGAGTAGAGCCGCTACTCCTCCACATCGAGAGGAACCAGCTGAGGTGGCTCGGACATCTGTTTAGGATGCCTCCTGGACGCCTCCCTAGGGAAGTGTTCCGGGCATGTCCCACTGGGAGGAGACCCCGGGGAAGACCCAGGACAAGCTGGAGAGACTATGCCTCTCGGCTGGCCTGGGAACGCCTTGGGATCCTCCCAGAGGAGCTGGAGGAAGTGTCTGGGGACAGGGAAGTCTGGGCATCCCTGCTGAGACTGCTGCCCCCGCGACCCGGCCCCGGATAAGCGGTAGAAAATGGATGGATGGATGGATGGTGTCCTCACAAGGATAGAAATACAAACCTGTGTGTGTGTGTGTGTGTGTGTGTGTGTGTGTGTGTGTGTGTGTGTGTGTTGCTCTCTCTCTCAGTGACTGAAGATGTCTGGTGTGGATGAAGAGGAGGACAGATCAGGTGTGGACAGGTAAGAGACGTCAGCTGCTCCTGCACAGTCACTCTTCTCTTCAGTCTGTCTCTCAGTGTTTGTTCCTGCCACCACAGAGGAAATTGACTGTTCTGATGTTGTGTGTGTGTGTGTGTGTGTGTGTGTGTGTACTTACTAAATGTTTTTAGATGTGTCAGCACCATGGACAGTGCTAGATTATCTCTCTCGCGCTCTTTCTCTCTCTTGGTTTCTCTCTTTGTGTGTGTGTGTGTGTGTGTGTGTGTGTGTGTGTGTGTGTGTGTGTGTGTCTGTGTGTCTGTGTGTGTGTGTGTGTGTGTGTCTGTGTGTCTGTGTGAACCTTACTCTCCAGGTTGGACATGTACGTTTCACGTGTTGAATGAATGTGTGTAAACTGTCAGAACCTCCCTGATCTGTCAATGAGCCGACAGAACATTTGGACGTCAAACTCCGGATTGGGCTGTGTGGGTGTGACCTTTGACCTCTGTCATGCTGTGTTTCCAGTGAACTGACTGAAAAATGAAATTTCTGAATCATCTTATTTCACTCTCAGGTTGTCTCTGAAGAGTAAGCGGTCCAAAGGTCTGTCATTAAACTTCAGTGGTGAGCCTGGACCTTCAGACTCAAAGTAAGAAAGTGTTTTTATTTCATTTCATCCATTCCAGTGTGTATCGACTGTGTTTTGGCAGGAAATTGTCTCTGATACAGTTGAAACAGTTCAATGTGTGATGATAGATTTTGATCCAGTGAGAATGGAGACGCTCCAGAATTTATTCTAAAAGTGGGAAAACCAACAAAGTAGACTGACCCAACCACCAGATACCCTGAAAAGAACATTTTCTTGATGGATTCACTGTGACTGACCTGATGGTGGTGGTGATGGTGGGTGGATGTTGTATTGCTACAGCACAGACATGAAGCAAAAACAGTTATTGATCCACATTACAGACCTGCCAACCTGTATGCATTTTGCGTAGCAGGTACGCAATTTGACATCAACATGTGCTGGTACGCTCCGCCTCATTAAACTATGCAAAAAGCTGCAGACATCTGTGAGCGCTATTAGAAATGTGGACATGCAACACTCATGTCTGACAACACGGTGCAGCAGCATGGCTCTCAACTGTCACGCATTTCGGTGTTTTGTCACGCCACACATTGTATTTGTCACGCTGCAAAAAAAAGCGGTGAATTCATCTGGTACGCCACTGCTATGGGACCGGGAGGAAACATGTGTGCTGCCCTGCCACTTACCTGTCAATCAAAAATGGAAAGGGGTGGGCTAAAATAGCACAATAACCAATGACAACAAGCAGTGCTATCATCACGTGAACCTGCAACCTCCGAATCTGCAGAGACCGACCCCCCCCACACTGGCGACAACTCTCAGGGAGCGAAAAACTCTCTTCTCTTCCCACCCGTTCCACAAGTGTCCCGGGGGGGGGGGGGCAACACCACTACAGCAACACCACTCTGTTGCTGTAGCATGAGATGTGTTTACCAAACTGTGTGTGTGTGTGTGTGTGTGTGTGTGTGTGTGTGTGTGTGTGTGTGTGTGTGTGTGTGTGTGTGTGTGTGTGTGTGTGTGTGTGTGTGTGTGTGTGTGTGTGTGTGTGTGTGTGTGTGTGTGTGTGTGTGTGTGTGTGTAGACATCAGCAGCTCAGACACACAGCAGAGTCTTCAGGGTCCATAGATCATCCACTGAACTTCAGTGATGAACCTGGACCTTCAGACACAAAGTAAGAAAGTGTTTTTCTTTCATTTCCTCCAAAGCAGAATGAGAGATGTTGAGCTCACTTTCAGATTCAGCTCCAGTATTTTGATGCAGTGTGAGAGTTGAAGATCTTTGTGTCTCTGCTGTGTGTTGTGCTGCTCAGAGTAAATGTTGTTTGGTGTCCACAGAGAGAAGAGGACTGATGTCTGTGAGGAGCAGCCAGAAAGATCCAGAGGTAAGAGTGGACATGTGTCTGCTGAGGAACTGGGAACTCGTTGTGTTGTAGAGACATGAAAGCTTGTTGTTTGTGTGCAGTGTGATTGTTGTTGTTGTCTCTGAGCAGGTGTGGGTCTGCAGCAGCTTCTAGAAGAACATAAGAAGAGTCTGAGGAGGAGATGTGAACGTGTGACTGAAGGAAGTGATGAAGCAGGAGGAGGAAGCCTCCTCAACAGGATCTACACTGAGCTCCACATCACAGAGCGACTCAGTGAGGAGCTTCAGAAGGAACCTGAGCTGCAGCAGCTGGAGACAGCTTCCAGGAAGGAGAGCCTCCATCACACTGTCATCAGGGTTCAGGACATCTTCAAAGCCTCGGCCCAGCAGCACACACACATCCGAGTGGTTCTGACCAGCGGCGTGGCCGGCAGTGGAAAAACCTTCTCGGTGCTCAAGTTCAGTCTGGACTGGGCCGAGGGCCTGGAGAACCAGGATGTCAGTGTGCTGGTGGTGCTCTCCTTCAGGGAGCTGAACCTGCTGGGAGAGCGGCCGTACAGCCTCCTCTCGCTGCTGGCTGTTTTCCATCCCACGCTCCAGAAGCTGACGGCAGAGGAGCTGGCTGTCTGCAAGCTGCTCTTCATCTTTGACGGCCTGGATGAAAGCAGACTTTCTCTGGACTTCAGCAGCAGCCGGCGGCTGCTGGACGTCTCCCAGCAGTCTTCAGTCAGCGAGCTGCTCACTAACCTCATCCGGGGGGATCTGCTGCCTTCAGCTCGGGTCTGGATCACTTCCCGACCGGCGGCGGCCCATCAGATCCCTCCAACATGTGTGGACAGACTGACAGAAGTGCGAGGCTTCACTGACGCCCAGAAGGAGGAGTACTTCAGGAGGAGGCTGAGTGATGAGGAGCTGAGCAGCAGAATCATCTCCCACATCCAGACCTCCAGGAGCCTCCACATCATGTGTGGAATCCCAGTCTTCTGCTGGATCACTGCTACAGTTCTGGAGCACATGTTGAGCAGTGAGCAGAGAGGAGAGCTGCCCCAGACCCTGACTGACATGTACTCCCACTTTGTGCTGGTTCAGACACACAGGAAGAAGCTCAAGTACCATGAAGGACCTGAGACGGGTCCACGGGAGCTGACGGAGGCTGACAGGGAGCTTCTTCTGAAGCTGGGCAGGATGGCCTTGGAACATCTGGACAAAGGAAACATCCTGTTCTACCAAGAAGACCTGGAGCAGTGTGGTCTGGATGTGACTGAGGCCTCACTGTTCTCTGGAATCTGTACTCAGATCTTCAAGAGAGAGTCTGTGATCTTCCAGAAAGCCGTCTACAGCTTCGTCCATCTGAGTGTTCAGGAGTTTCTGGCTGCAGTCTTCCTGTTCCACTTAGTCACCAACTGTAAGATAGGTGAACTCAAGACCTTCTTTGGAGTGAATGATGAGGATGAAGATGAAGATGATGATGTTTTTGTACCTCTCGATCTTTTCCTGAATGACATCCTGCAGAAATCCCTCAGAAGTCCAAACGGCCACCTGGACCTGTTCGTCCGCTTCCTTCATGGCCTCTCTCTGGAATCCAACCGGAGACTCTTAGAAGGTCTACTGGGTCGGACAGAGATCAGTCCAGAAACCATCCAGAGAGTCATCAAGAACCTGAAGAAGATCAACAGTGGAGAAATATCTCCTGACAGAAGCATCAACATCTTCCACTGTCTGATGGAGATGAAGGACCTCTCAGTACATCAGGAGATCCAAGAGTTCCTGAAGTCAGAGAACAGATCAGAGAAAGAACTCTCTGAGATCCACTGCTCAGCTCTGGCCTACATGCTGCAGATATCAGACCAGGTCCTGGAGGAGTTGGACCTAAAGAAGTACAAGACATCAGAGGAGGGACGACTGAGACTGATTCCAGCTGTGAAGAACTGCAGGAAGGCTGAGTGAGTCCACAAGTCTTCATGATCAATGTCTCAGTGATGATTGTAGAAAGCAGTTCCTGTAGTTCCTCTGTGGAGATGATCCTCAATGATCTGTCATGAAGAAACCATCAGTCCACTCGTCCCATTATTCTCTACATTTACTGCTGTTACTAAATGTAAACAATCCCCTCCAGAGGTTGGCTCAGTTCTCAGGATCTGTTCAGACTGAGGCTGTCAGTCTTCCTTCATGTTCTAATTCACATTCAGTCTGTTCTTGTCTGGAATATTCAAATATATTCCAGTTTTTGAGTTCCTCTCATCAGCCCTCAGACAAAGTGAAAATAAACCAGCAGATCTTCTCTTGATCTTCTTGAGACTGTTTCCATCTGATGAAATAATTCCTGTCAGACTCAGCAGGAACAGGACTAAAGACCAGCAGCTCAGTGCAGCAGAGCAGGTTGTGGAGTTTCTACAGGAGAGCAGGTCTGATGTCCAACAGTCCAACAAAGTGTCCTCTCTCATCACGTCCTGTTCTCTCTGTGTCTCTTTACAGTCTTTCTTTCTGTAGACTCTCTGATCCTCACCGTGAAGTGATCTCCTCAGCTCTGAGCTCTGACCCCTCCCATCTGAAACATCTGGATCTGAGTAACAACAGCCTGGAGGATTCATCAGTGAAGATTCTGAGTGCTGGACTGGAGAGTCCAAACTGTAAACTGGAGACTTTGAGGTCAGTTCACTGTCTGAATCAATCAATCTTTCAATTAATCTTTATTTGTAAAAGCACTTTTCATATTCATAAAAAAAAAACAATGCAAAGTGATGAACAGTAAAAACAGTCATAACAACAAAAAAGAACAAAAACCGCACCATCAATCAGTATGCACACACATTCTCACACACACACACACACACACACACACACACACACACACACACACACACAGTCTTGTATTTCTATCCTTGTGGGGACCGTCCATTGACTCCCATTCATGTCTAGCCCCTAACCCTGACCCTTACCCTAACCCTAACCCACACCACAACAAAGCCTAACCCTAAAGAAATGTTTTTGCACTTTTACTTTTTTCAGTAACAACAACATGGTCAAGAAAACACTGTTTCTCCTACTTAGGACCGGAAAAAGGTCCCCACAAGGCACGTCGTTCCACGTTTTGCTATCCTTGTGGGGACATTTGGCCCCGACAAGGATAGAAATACAAGAACACACACACACACACACACACACACACACACACACACACACACAGATACAGACATAGACAGCCGGGTGCACGCACACACTTACAAATAGACAAACTCCCATTTTGTTTCGCACAAAAGGGGAGACATGGCCTGGCACTGAGTGTCATGGGAAACACCACTGGTGGGGCTGCCCACACCGGGAGAAATCAAGAGTCATTATTACTACTACTGGGGTTCCAGCGCCCGACCCCAAACCCCATCAGACCAAGGGAACCCACAGACCAAGGTGTGGAGCCCCCCGGGCCGGCCGGGACCAGAGGATCCAAGCACAGTAACCCCTGCAGTGGACCGAAACCAACTCCCGGTGTGAAGGACCAATGCATTATTATTAAGGACCCCCCTCAGGAAACACTGGAGTTAGACCGCTAAAAACTTCAGATGATATGATACAAAGTTAGTATAAAACAAGTGAGATAAGATTACAAAGTAAGAAAGTACAATAAGTTAGAAGGACATAATAACTTACTTACTTACGCTGAATCCCATTTCACCCCTTAGCCCTCCCCCTTTGCCCTACCCCTTGTTTTGCGCATTCACGGGTAGGGGTAGGAGTGTCCCAATTATCATTATGACGTAGGGGTAGGGCCAAGAAGGAGGGCCAGTCATCCCTCCAAAAGGAGATTCTCCCGAGGCACACTTCAAACGGAAGGGTATGATCCATTGGCGGCTAGTGGCGAGGGGCGCTTGTTTCGTCAGCCTACACCGTCAGTGGTGGGCGGGGTTAGTTCATTTCCGCATTGGCGGGAGCGATCGTTTCCACACCCGCGCATTCCAGGTGCATTCCAAACACAACGGATAGACGATTATTTTCAATAAACTGGTTTCTTCAACACTGCCCGCCTGGAATGCACAGGTGGGAAACGATCACTCCCGCCAAGGCGGAAGTGAACTAACCCCGCCCGCCACTGACGGTGTAGGCAGACAAAACAAGCGCCCCTCGCCACCGGCTGCCACAGATTTCCCAGAAAGCCTTCCAAGAGTGGCAAGATAGCGGCATCCACAACGAAATAAGTTCATAATGTAAGTATTTTGTCAATTGATAAAGTTTTAAAATGTAAGAAAAACATTCTTCGTCGGCAAACAATTGTCGCATCTGCCTACGTCATCGGCAGCGGCGACTACTGATGACGTACGCGATTTTCGAAGGGGTGTTCCAATTCGGAGGGGTTTACTTTCAGCCCTACCCCTTGGCACTCCGTTTCAAAGGGGTAGGGGCAAGGGGGAGGGCTAAGGGGGAGGGCTAAGGGGGAGGGCTAGAAAGAGAAGTGGGATTGGGTCTTACTTGAGTGCTCCAGCGAGGGTCAGGGTATCCCGTCCCAGTGCGTTGAGCTGACCAGATGAACCAGATTTTTTCAGTGCTGGCGATCTTGTGCCAGCTGCTCTTCATCCTCCACAGCAACTCCGTGTTGTTTGAGGTTGCCCGCAACGACGTCGAGCCATCGGGTGCGGGGTTTCGCTCGTGGTCGTCTCCAGCCCGCGGCCTTTGTGTCAAACTGGAGAATGGCTCGTGTCAGATGTTCTGGGGGTAGGCGAAGGACATGGCCGAGCCAGCGGGTGCGGCGTTGTGCGACCAAGGAGGATGCTCGGGGCTGGCCTGTGCGGGCTCTGACAGGACAGGGCTCTGACAGGATATAATAAAATAGAATAAAATTACATAAATAATGATGGAAATAAGAGGACTATAAAAGGTCGGTTAAAAGCCTGATTAAAAACAGATGTTTTTTACCTCCCTCTAAAAATATCAACAGTCTCCTGAGGTTCTTCGGCAGGCTGTTCCACAGGCAGGGGCCATAGTGGCTGAAGGTCGCCTCACCATGGCTCTTAGTTCTAGCTTTTGTTACGCTCAGTAAGCCACTGCCAGAGGGCCCGTAACGGTAGATATGGTAAAAACAAGTCACTCAGATAAGAAGGCGCATGGCCGTTAAGACATTTAAAAGCTAATAAGAGAACTTTAAAAAAGCGGACATATAGCCAGTGACTGTAAAACCGGTATGATGTGGGCCCGCCCCCTGGTCCTCGTCAGCGTAGGTGCGGCTGAGTTTTGTAATAATTGCAGGTTTGAGATATTATTTTTGGGAAGACCAGAGAGCAAGGCATTACAATAGTCCAATCGGCAGGAGATAAAAGCTGCATTAGCACCTCTGCACTGGCCTAAGAGAGAAACAGGCGGAAAATCCAATCTTAGTTTTATTTATAATTAGGGCTGTCAAAAATAACGTGTTAATTGCGCTAATTAACTTATGTAATCAATCTCGATAAAATTTTTAATGCAGTTTAACGCATGCGCATCATGACAAGGCTCACCTCTACCAGCGGGTGGCGGTAGTGCACCCGAGTGGAATGCAAGCTGCCTGCAAGCTGCCAGCAACGGAAGAAGAAGAAGAAGCCTCACCTCAGCCTCGGCTGATCGAGAAGCTTTTCCGGCACTACAGACTGTTTATCTGTTCCTTTATTCCGGATTATTTAGAGAAAATTAAGCACATACACTGTCAGTACATCATCATTAAGTATTAAAGTTTATTTAGCCTTTTTTTTCTGTTTCTGAATCGCGGGGGCGGCGCTGGAGCGATTAGTTTCCTTTCACTTCTGTCTGCAGACCTTCTCCTCCCTCCAGACAGAGTCTGCTCTCTCTTTCCACCAGTTTTTCACTCTTTCGGTGTCTTTAAGTGGAGCCATCAGGCTGGAGCTCCGTCTGCTTTCACTTTTGTCGTCATGTTTTGTCTGCTGCGCGGACCCTAGCGGACAGGAATTCATGACGTTTTTTACGTCACGCGGCCCAACGCGCAGCGCACACCCACACGGACATGTGAAGCATGGACGGGCAGCAGACAGGAGGCAAAGGAGGCCTGGAGTCAACTCATTTATCAAAACAGAAGAAGAAAGCAATATGGAGGGAGATAAGCCGGCTGGCCCCATGGATGCTACTTGTTTGATTAAAAAAATGTTGAAGCAGTTTTCCGTTTTCCACACAAAAAGGAACACTGGCTTAGAATGCCCTGTTTAATTGTGCAAGAATAAAGTGTGGTATCTCTTAGTTTTGCTTTTCTTGTGGTACTACATTTGTTACAGACCTAAAAATGTAACTGCTGCCAAAAGCCAACTTTAGAGGCACTGCAGAGGAAGCACTGCACACACACACATTATGGTGTGCATGTTTTAGTTTTTTGAATATTTATTTTATTTGGAGCCTTAATATAAAACACATCACGAGTTGAATATATATAATCATGTCCTGTCATTTTTTTGTTAATGCAATACAGGAAAAAAGGGTATATTTCAGACATAGTTAGACATTGCGATTATTTGTGATTAATCATGATTAATTAATTTGTAAGCTGTAATTAATCTGATTAAAAATTTTAATCATTTGACAGCCCTATTTATAATGTGTGGAATAAAATTTAGCTCAGAGTCGAAAATCACGCCCAGGTTTTTAACTGATTGTGCTGGTTTAAAATCAAGTAATTTTGGTAAAAGTTTCTCCCTCTAGTCTTCGGGACCAATAACTAAAACCTCAGTCTTGTCCTGGTTGAGCTGTAGGAAATTCACTGCTATCCATGACTTGATGTCTGAAATACAGTTAAAAAGGGTTTCTATTGGCCCTGAGTCATCAGGAGACACGGCGATGTACAGCTGAGTATCATCAGCGTAACTATGGAAACTGATGCCGTGTCTCCTGATGACATCCCCAAGTGGAAGCATATAGAGATTAAAAAGTATGGGACCTAAAATTGAACCTTGGGGAACCCCACACCTAATTTCATGGGTTCCTGAGGAACAAGTGTCCAAACTTACATAAAAACATCGATCTGTGAGAAAAGAACTGAACCAGTTAAGAACAGCACCAGAGAGCCCCACCAGGTGTCTCTGTCCATTTATTAAAATGTGGTGGTCTACTTATTTCAAAAATGGCACCCAGGTCCAGTAGAACCAACACTGAGTTTTTATTATCTGAATTCCTCCTGATGTCATTTAAAATCTTTAAAAGGGCCGTCTCTGTACTGTGGTTCACTCTAAAACCAGACTGATGACCTTCTAAAATGTTATTTGTCATTAAAAAGTCATTGACTTGGTTAAAAACCAGTCTTTCTAAATAGACCCTCCAGAAAAACGCGATTATGCGATCGCATGAATTCACGCATAAATCACCCTTTTGCCGCTGATTATGCAGGGGCCACATACTTTCCAAAAGGGCGCATAATTCCCGCAATAATCTCACATTTACCGCAAAAGAAAGAGAAATGGTCTCGCTTGAAGTGCTGTGACGTTCAATGAACGAGTCGTTCGTTTAAACGCGTTCTTTCAAGTGAATGATGAGAGCAGTTTCACAGCTGTCTGAGAGCCGTTCCTTTGTGCAAATAATCCACGCTTCCTTCACGTGTCTCCTGAGTGTCTCCTGAATCCAGCTGTCACCGCCGCCTTCATGTGAATGACGGAGTTTCAGTTTTCCGCAGCTCGCTCCAGTCACCTGAACGCAGCAGCTAACTGGCAGAGGAGAAGTGTCCAGAAACCGGAGAGGAGCCGGTATTTTGGAAGAACTGGTTTCCCTATTAACTGGCGACTGGGTTTCTTTCACGTCCCTTGTTGCTGATAGATGTTAAAAACCAGACAAAAAGCCGTGTCCGACCTTTAATGAGTCTGATATCAACATCCGCTGCTACGAGCAGCAGCAGGAAGTGCTCAAGGAAGTCAGTCACCAGTTAACAGGGAAACCAGTTCATTTGAAACACCGTATTGACGGCTTTCTCACAGGCAATTGCTAAAACCTGTGATAAAGTGTGTGTGTGTGTGTGTGTTCCATTGATGAGCATTGGTGAGTAACAATTTACGGTAAGATAAATAACAAACTAATATAAAATTAATGTGATTTAGTGGTGTGTGTGTGTATTTTGCGTGCGTACGTGAGAGAGAGAGAGAGAGAGAGAGAGAGAGAGAGAGAGAGAGAGAGAGAGAGAGAGAGAGAGAGAGAGAGAGAGAGAGAGAGAGAGAGAGAGAGAGAGAGAGAGAGAGAGAGAGAGAGAGAGAGAGAGAGAGAGAGAGAGAGAGAGAGAGAGAGAGAGAGAGAGAGAGAGAGAGAGAGAGAGAGAGAGAGAGAGAGAGAGAGAGAGAGAGAGAGAGAGAGAGAGGAACCAACATATCTGGCATCCTTTCGCATATTTCACAGCATACTTCACAACTCTCCCCAATTTTACCGCATAAAAACCCTGAATATTCATTTGCATAATCAAGCATTTTAGCTCGCATAATCTGGGATTTAAGTACGCATAATCAAGAATTTTTGCTCGTGTTTTTCTGGAGGGTCTATCTAAAGTCTTACTTAAAAATGGTAAGTTGGATACTGGTCTGTAGTTATTTAGAACATTAGGGGCTTGTGTGAACCTTCATCAGGTATCAATCACGTTAACATCAAACTTTATCCTCTAATCTCACTTCTTTCTCTCTTTAATCAGGTTGGTTTACTGCAGTTTGTCAGAGATCGGCTGTTCTTCTCTGGCCTCAGCTCTGAAGTCCAACCCCTCCCTCCAGAAGCATCTGGAACATCTGGACCTGAGTTTGAACCCTCTGCAGGATTCAGGAGTTTCTCAGCTGTGTGGTTTTCTGCAGAGTCCACTCTGTGGTCTGCAGACTCTGAGGTCAGTTGACTGTCTGTTCCTGTTGTAGAAGGAGAAATGTTTGTCAGCAGCTGATCTGAGACTCTGATCCTGCAGCGAGAGAGTGGCCTGAGCTCAGCAGCAGCTGACTGGTGTGTGTGGACATGAGGAGGAGTGTGAATGTTGTGTGTGATGAAGATCCACAACAACAGAACAGCTGATTGATCAGGACTCAGTAATGTGGAGCTGCTCATTTCTCCATCAACACATCTGATTGGTTCCTCCTCATTGATTCCGCTGCTTTCTCTCTTTATTCAGGTTGGAGAGATGCAGTTTGTCAGAGATCAGCTGTTCTTCTCTGGCCTCAGCTCTGAAGTCCAACCCCTCCCTCCAGAAACATCTGGAACATCTGGACCTGAGCTGGAATCGTCTGCAGGATTCAGGAGTTTCTCAGCTGTGTGGTTTTCTGCAGAGTTCACTCTGTGGTCTTCAGACTCTGAGGTCAGACTCCATGTTTGAGTGTGTTTCAGTAAAGTAGTGTTTACACTAAAGGTCAGACATCAGGCTGATCTGAGAGTGATCCACACTGAGGATCTCCAGGAGAAACGGAGCTTCTTCTCTGGTCTTTAGTCCTGTGACGGTGGCAGAGTCGTGTGCAGCTCCACATTTCAAAGTTTGCTAGAAGAAAAAAGGAGCTGCAGTGGATCATTGACTGTGAACCTCTGACACGCTCCATGTTAACCTTCAGCTTTCAGAGCAGGCTGATCTCTCCTGGATCAAGCTTTCACTGATCTCCCAGCTGGAGCTCCAGACTCTCAGCAACTCTGCAGACTCTGGACTTGTTGGCTTTCTGTCCAGTAACCTTGGCTGTTGACATGTCCTCCACTGGACTCTGCTTCTGTTTGGTCTTCATATCAGTTCAGCTCTCCAAAAGATCAAAGATCAAATCAGGGAGGAGAAGAACCGCAGTTCTTCTTTCACTTCCTCAGAGCTCCAACCTTCTAAAGAAGAAGAAATGGACACCAAGAATCATTCTGATCAGTCTAATCTAAAGAGGATTAACTCATTTCAGCTCACATTTACAACAAAAACTAGGAAATATTCGGAAGCAAATGGTGAAGGATTTGAGTTCTCTATAGAAGAGGTTAAAATTAAGTATTCTGACTTGAACAACAGTAGGATGAAAACAACTTCTTGAGTTTATAACAGTTATAAACTAATAAAAACCCACAATATGCAAGCTGCTTTGTCAAAGTGAGTAAATATCAATCATTCATCCCCTCTTCAATAACTGGTTTAAACAGCACTAAACCAGCGGCCGTGAGAGGCGGTGGGCTGGCGTGGGTTTGCTTATAGCCCCACAGCTCAGCCGCTATGTGTTGGAGTTCACTCCAGTGAACGAGAGGGTCGCATCGCTGCGCCTTCGGGTCGGGGACAGGTACCTCATGGTTGTCTCGGCTTATGGGCCGAACAGGAGTGCAGAGAACCCGGCCTTCTTGGAGTCCCTGGGAGGGGTGCTGGACAGTACTCCGACTGAGGACTCCATTGTTCTACTGGGGGACTTCAACGCCCACCTGGGCAGCGACAGTGAGACCTGGAAGGGGGTGACTGGATCGCAAGGCCTCCCCAATCTGAACCCAAGTGGTGTTTTGTTATTGGACTTCTGTGCTAGTCAGAGTTTGTCCATAACAAACACCATGTTCGAGCACAGGGGTGTCCATAAGTGCACTTGGCACCAGGACACCCTAGGTCAGAGGTCGATGATCGACTTTATTGTCATGTCATCTGACCTCCGGCCGTGTGTTTTGGACAATCGGGTGAAGAGAGGAGCAGAGCTGTTGACCGATCACCACCTGGTGGTGAGTTGGATTTGCTGGCGGAGGAGGAAACCGGACAGACTTGGCAGACCCAAACGTGTTGTGAGGGTCTGCTGGGAACATCTCGTGGAACCCTCTGTCAGCAGGGTTTTCAACTCCCACCTCCGGGAGAGCTTCTCTCATGTCCCGAGGGAGGCTGGGGACATTGAGTCCGAGTGGACCATGTTCTTCACCTGCATTGTCGAAGTAGCTGCCCGGAGCTGTGGTCGTAAGGTCTCTGATGCCTGTCGTGGTGGCAACCCCCGAACTCGGTGGTGGACACCGAAAGTAAGGGCTGCCGTCAAGCTGAAGAAGGAGTCCTATCGAGCCTTGTTGCCTCATAGGACTCCAGAAGTAGCTGACGGGTACCAGCAGGCGAAACGAGCTGTAGCCCCAACAGCGTTTGTGGAGGCAAAAACTCGGGTCTGGGAGGAGTTCGGGGAGGCCATGGAGGAGGACTATCGGTCGGCCTCGAAGAAATTTTGGCAAACCGTCCGGTGCCTCAGGAGGGGAAAGCAGGTCTCCGCCAACACTGTTTACAGTGGAGGTGGGGAGCTGCTGACCTCAACTGGGGATATTGTTGGACGGTGGAAGGAATACTTTGAGGACCTCCTCAATCCCGTCACCACGTCTTCCATGGAGGAAGCAGAGGCTGAGGTCCCAGAGGTAGACTGAGGTCTCAGAGGTGGACTCGTCCATCACACAAGCTGACGTCACCGAGGTGGTTGGTAAGCTCCTCGGTGGCAAGGCACCGGGGGTGGACGAGATTCGCCCTGAGTATCTTAAGTCTCTGGATGTGCAGGGACTGTCTTGGTTGACACGTCTCTGCAACATCACGCGGCGGTCGGGGACGGTGCCTCTGGATTGGCAGACTGGGGTGGTGGTCCCCCTGTTTAAAAAGGGGGACCGAAGGGTGTGCACCAGCTATAGGTGGATCACACTCCTCAGCCTTCCCGGGAAAGTCTATTCCAGGGTACTGGAGAGGAGGATTTGACCGATAGCCGAACCTCGGATTCAGGAGGAATGATGCAGTTGTCGTCCTGGTCGTGGAACAGTGGACCAGCTCTATACCCTCCATAGGGTGCTCGAGGGTTCATGAGAGTTTGCCCAACCAGTCCACATGTGTTTTGTGGACTTGGAGAAGGCATTCGACCACGTCCCTCGTGGTGTCTTGTGAGGGGTGCTCCGGGAATACGGAGTCCGGGGCCCCTTGTTAAGGGCCGTCCGGTCTTTGAATGACCGGAGTCGGAGTCTGGTCCGCATTGCTGGCAGTAAGTCAGACCTGTTCGCGGTGCATGCTGGACTCTGGCAGGGCTGCCCTTTGTCACCGGTTCTGTTTATAATCTTTATGGACAGAATTTCTAGGTGCAGCCAGGGGCCGGAGGGGGTCCGGTTCGGAAACCACAGGATTTCATCTCTGCTTTTTGCAGATGATGTTGTCCTGTTGGCTTCATCGAACCTGGACCTACAGCATGCACAGGGGCGGTTCGCAACCGAGTGTGAAGCGACAGGGATGAGGATCAGCACCTCCAAATCCAAGGCCATGGTCCTCGACCGGAAGAAGGTGGCTTGCCCTCTTCAGGTCGGTGGAGAGACTCTGGCCCAAGTGGAGGAGTTTAAGTATCTTGGGGTCTTGTTCACAAGTGAGGGACGGATGGAGCGTGAGATTGACAGGCGGATCGGTGCAGCATCTGCAGTGATGCGGTCGTTGTATCGGTCCATTGTGGTGAAGAGGGAGCTGAGCCGAAAGGCGAAGCTCTCGATTTACCGGTCAATCTACGTTCCCACCCTCACCTATGGTCATGAGCTTTGGGTCATGACCGAAAGGACAAGATCCCGGATACAAGCGGCTGAAATGAGCTTCCTCCGTAGGGTGGTTGGGCGCTCCCTTAGAGATAGGGTGAGGAGCTCAGTCACCATGGAGGAGCTTGGAGTAGAGCACATCGAGTAGAGCACTCCTCCACATCAAGAGGGGCCAGCTGAGGTGGCTCGGGCATCTGGTTAGGATGCCTCCTGGACGCCTCCCTAGGGAGGTGTTCGGGCATATCCCACTGGGAGGAGACCCCGGGGAAGACCTAGGACACGCTGGAGAGACTATGTCTCTCGGCTGTCCTGGGAAAACCTTGGGATCCTCCCAGAGGAGCTGGAGGAAGTATCTGGGGACAGGGAAGTTTGGGCATCCCTGCTGAGACTGCTTCCCCCGCGACCTGGCCACGGATAAGCGGTAGAAGATGGATGGATGGATGGATGGATGGATGGATGGATGGATGGATAAACCAGCGACCCTGTTCTTTCCTATTGTAGCAGTCCCCTGGCCCAACAGGCCAGCTGGACGGGGGCCTGACTTCCTTCATGCAGAGTGAAGCTGGATGAACAAAGCACATTTTCATTTCAGCAGTGGGTTCTATTTTTACAGGAATGATCCCCTTTTTAAGTGAGGCCCCCCCCCCCCCCCCCCCCCCCCCCCGCAGCTGTGACCCAGCAGCAGTGCTGAACACTACAGTTCCTCATGGTCTTCATTAATACAAGGAGAGAATGTGAAGAAGAAAGTGGAAATGGAGCTGGAGCTGTGCCATACACATCCACACCACCGTTTAATCAAGTCATTTGTTTCATCCTCACTCCAGAAGTGTGGTGCTGCGTCTGCAGCTGACTTTCACTGTGTTTGTTTCCCTCTGTGTTTGTGTTTCCGGTGGGTTCGGTACCAGATGCCGCATCGAACATGTGCAGAACACAAATGAATAGAATACAATAAACTTCATTAATCTCACAGTGGAGAAATTTACAGTTGCAGAGGCTTGTAGAACACACGGGGATGCATAAAGTAATGAAAGATGCAAGAAATGAATGATTGTGCAAATTGTAGTCAGGACAATAATAGAAAACTAAAACATGGAAGATGTATGTACAACATAAATATTAAAATATAACAGGAACTATAATACTGTATATACAAACATGTACAATACCTTTTTAGTGCAGCAGAGTGATTGGATTATAAAGTGTCATTGATTTCTTTTGGGAGTTAAAGTGACCGTGGTTGAGGGATATTAGAATGTCCATAGTTTTTGCACATATTCTACACAGTAGAGTTGTATAGTCTGACAGCGGTGGGGATGAAGCTCCTGCTCTTTCCTGCACTGAGGGTGTCTCTGTCGGACACTGAAGGAGCTGTTGAGCTCCTCTGCTTTCTGGTGCAGTGGCTGAGAGCTGTTGTCCATGATGGATGTGAGTTTGGCCAATATCCTCCTCTCACCCAAATCCTCCAAAGAGTCCAGTGGGCAGCCCAGGACAGAGCTGGACCTCCTGACCAGCTTGTTCAGTCTGTTCCAGTCCCGCTCTGTGCTGCCCAGGACTCAGCAGGTAGCGGCGTAGTGGATTGCAGAGGCTACCACAGAGTCATTAAAGGTCCTGAGTATTGGTCTGCTCACTCCGAAGGACCTCAGGCTCCTAAGAAGGTGGAGGACACTCTGGCCGTTCTCGTACAGAGCGCTGGTGTTGTGGGACCAGTCCAGTTTCTTGTTGAAGTGAACACCCAGGTACTTGAAACAGTCCTCTGTTTCAATGTTCTCCTCCTGGATGTTCATTGGTGGATTGGATAGCGAATGTTCCTTTCAGAGGGCGGATTCTGATATGTTTATATGACCAAATATTCAGGTAAGAAAAGGAGGAACCCAGCAGTCTTATTCAGGTTTTTAAAACCAGAAAATGAGCATACTCAGGATTGTGGCGATGTTTACATAACTTAGTGTAACCAGGAAGCATAGTCAATCACCTCAAAATCTGACTTTGTCCTCTAATCTCACTTCTTTATCTCTTTATTCAGGTTGAGGAACTGCAGTTTGTCAGAGATCAGCTGTTCTTCTCTGGCCTCAGCTCTGAAGTCCAACCCCTCCCTCCTGAAACATCTGGAACATCTGGACCTGAGCAGGAACCCTCTGCAGGATTCAGGAGTTTCTCAGCTGTGTGGTTTTCTGCAGAGTCCACTCTGTGGTCTGCAGACTCTGAGGTCAGTTGACTGTCTGTTCCTGTTGTAGAAGGAGAAATGTTTGTCAGCAGCTGATCTGAGACTCTGATCCTGCAGTGAGAGAGTGGACTGAGCTCAGCAGTAGCTGACTGGTGTGTGTGGACATGAGGAGGAGTGTGAATGTTGTGTGTGATGAAGATCCACAACAACAGAACAGCTGATGGATCAGGACTCAGTAATGTGGAGCTGCTCATTTCTCCATAAATACATCTGATTGGTTCCTCCTCATTGATTCTGCTGCTTTCTCTCTTTGTTCAGGTTGGAGAGCTGCAGTTTGTCAAAGATCAGCTGTTCTTCTCTGGCCTCAGCTCTGAAGTCCAACCCCTCCCACCTGAAGGAGCTCGACCTGAGTATCAACCAGCTGCAGGCTCCAGATGTGCAGCAGCTGGTTGATCTTCAGCAGAGTCCAGACTGCAGCCTGCAGACTCTGAGGTCAGTAGATGGTTGGAGTGAGTCCATGCTGCTTTCAGCAGGTTTGGACTAAACACAGTCAGTGTGAGAACCAGAGTTGTTTTTGGCAGCCTATTTTGATTTAGTTTTAGTCTTCGTCTTTTGGACGAAATGCTCATTAGTTTTAGTCACATTTTAGTCATTTCTACACTTCATAGTTAGGGACCGAGCCCAAGGGCGAGGTGGCCTCAGACCTGAGGCCACCTTGCCTGAGGGCAAGGCCTCTATTGTTCTTCGTTCGTTTCTTATTATTATTATCGTGCCGCCGCTATGAACCCAAATTTGACTCCTAAACATGCACGAAAACTCACCAAATTTGGCAGGCACATGTGGACTGGTGAAAAATTTGATAAAATGGAAAAATTAACCCCATATCTCCATCCGCACTCTAGCGCCACCTAGAAACGTGAAAAAAGCCCACCGTAACTCGCAGGAATGTCGCAGAGAGATCAAACCAACGCTCAAGCGTTCGTCTCCTCGAGATCCAAAAATAACGATCTGTTTTTTTTTTTAGCTAAATCCAACAGGAAGTCCGCAATTTCGAGTTATACGTCAAATTTTGCTGAAAATCAGCTGAAAATCACTCCTCACATAAAAATTATCTTGTCTGAGACCGCTTGTCATAGAGACGTCAGAGTGGCACGAAATAATAGAGGACAAGTTTCTCTTCCAAAGTTGTTCAAAACTTTTTCAAAAGTCTCAGGGTGTGGATGCTGTTAACCCTTAAAGTTTGAAGTCTGAAAATGCACTTGCAACACTACAATGGACACTGCGTCCCGCACGAATGTCGCAGAGAAATAAAATCAATATGGATGCGTTCATCTCATCGAGGTCTAAAATTCACCCACAGACATACCTATACCTAAATCCAACAGGAAGTCCGCAATTTCCTGTCAAATCAAATTTACCTCAAAACCTTCTTCACCCCAAAACCACTACAAAGGACTGTTTGTCTTTAGGAATGTCGTACAGAGATTAAAAAAAAACAAAAAACACATGCACGCGTTCGTCTCGTCGAGATCTACAACTTTCTCACTGACCCCCATGACCTAAATTGAACAGGAAGTCTGTTCTATCAACTTTCTATGCAAAATTTTGCTCAAAAATCTTGCCTTCTTCACCAATTAAGGCTTCTGCAGTCAAAACTATAAGTCTGACTGCTCTGAAAACTTGACAGACTGAAAGACAACTAAAATCCCTATCAACTGTGACAGTTTTTGTTCACTTTGGCAAAAGTTAATGGACTCAGTAGCTGTTTTTTAACCAAAGAGAAACTGTGTGTTTCTGGTCTCCCACTCTAACAACATGTGACAAATTTCACCATATATGGGCATAAGAGCTGATCTGACTGACCTCACACCAGCTGTAAAACATTCTGCATGTTGTACCTGGTTTCCACAGCAGATGGCGCACAGTAACCATAAATCACACATGAGTAAAGCAGGCCGGTGAATGAATGGATGGATGTATGTATGGATGCACAGAGACAATTGGAGGCATGGAATCATGGTGCTCTGACACTCACATGGATATATTGCTGTTTGCTATAGTTTGTTTGTTTGTTTGTTTGTTTTATTGAGATCCCCATTAGCTACTGTTAAAACAGTTGCTATTCTTCCTGGGGTCTAAACTTCATCAAAAATATTTCTGCACCAACACTTAGCAACGCGTCAACAACAGGATGTACAGACAACATTCATACCGACAATACAATAACATAACTATCAACAAAGACGACATTAACAAAAACAAAACAATATCAAAACAGACGAAATAGCTCACCATTAAACAATCATAAATGACCAGTTCCATATGTTATTCCTGAGTGAATAAAAATAGTCTCATTTGTTTACAAAAATAAGTTGTGTGCATCTGTGAAATCAAAAACTGCGGCAGACGATTCCAGGCCACCATTGCCCTATAGTGCACGGATCTCTGAATGTGACTGGATCGACAGACAGGTAACAGAAAACGTCCCTCAACTGTTTGACGGGTAGAATGCTGATGCACATCACTGAAAAAGGTCAGCTTATTATAGAGTATTGCTGGTGTTCTTGTAATTATAACATTTCTGATACATTTTGTAAGAGAATAATTTATTCTACTTTTTACTCTCAGCCATGCCAGCTGGTTATGCATGTCTTCAATGCTTGTCCTAAAAGAACAGTTTAGGACGAGCCGAGCTGCTTTATTTTGTGCAACCTGAAGTTTATTGATATTAGTTTCTGTAGTGGCTGACCAAATAACGGAACAATAATCTAAATGACACAAAACTATTGATTCAACCAAAATCTTTCTTATTCGGTGTGGTACACATTTTCTACAATTTCGAACTGCTGCCATACTTCTGCCCATTTTATGTAATATCTGTTTTATTTGATGGTTCCAGGTAAGCAGGCTGTCCACAGTCACACCAAGCAGCTTAGCCTCAGTGACTTGTTCAATGATTGTGCATCCTACAGACAAACGCAAAACAGGAAAATCTTTTAAATAATATGATGAACCCATGACCATGCATTTAGTTTTCTCAGCATTAATTACCAACTTATTTTCACTGATCCAATATTCTACTAATTTTAATTCATTATTCAGTAGCGTATTCAATTCTACAATATTGTCACCAGACACATAAATAGTTGAATCATCTGCATATAGAACAAGAGTGACATGCTCCAGAATAAAAGGCAAATCGTTTGTAAAAATGGAAAATAACAATGGTCCTAGACAACTCCCTGGCGGCACTCCACATGAAAGAGGCCTTGTCTCAGAAAAACTACCATTAAACAATACGGTATAATCTCTATTAATAAGGTAACTTTTAATCCATAGAATTGCAGAGTTTTTAAAACCATAACAACTTAGCTTTTCCAACATTAAATCATGATCAAGTAAGTCAAATGCTGCACTCAGATCTAGCAATACAGTCCCAATTAATTTCCCTTTATCAATATCATTTGACCAATCATCAGTCATCTGAGCTAAGGCAGTCATTGTGGAGTGCCCTTTCTTATAAGCATGTTGATATGGTGAATTCAAACCATTTTTACAAAAATAATAAGTGATTTGATCATAAACTATCCTTTCCATAATTTTACTCAAAATGGGCAAAATACTAACAGGCCTACTGTTTTTCCCAGAAAAGGGTGCTTTAGTGTTTTTCGGAATAGGAACGATTTTAGCTGTTTTCCATTTGACAGGGCATTTACATTTTTCTAAACTTAGATTAATAATGTGACACACAGGCATCAAAATTACATCAACTACTAATTTCAATAACTGTACATCAAGTTCATCAATCCCTGGAGGTTTTACTTTCATTACTTGCAACACATTTTCCACTGTAGTTACAGTTACTTTATCAAAAGCAAATGCACACAATTTCCCATTCATAATGTTATTTTTAATTGTTCTACATGATAAATCACCTTTAGTCTTTGAAATCAGGTTTTTCCTTAAATTCTGGATTTTATTTTTAAAATAATCACTTAAATGATCAGCTATATCAAAAGGTTTAGTCAAGAATGAATCACCTACTTCCAAGTAAGTTGGTGTAAATTTACATTTTCTTCCAGTTAATTCATTTAGAATATTCCATGTTTTATTACTGTCTGCTTTAGCCTCCTTAAATTTAGTTTCATAATAAGCCCTCTTTTTTGTTCAATTTAATTTGGTAACATAATTCCTTAATTGTCCGTACCTTTCCCATAATGCACTGTCATCTGATGAGATCGCCTCTGTCTTTACTTTCTCTCTTTGTTTAATATATTCTTTGAGTTCTAAATCTAACCATGGGGATGCAGTATTTCTCACCGTCATTCGCCTTGATGGGGCATGTTTATCAATAATTGGCATTATAAAATTTGTGAAAATCTCCAAAGATGTATCAGGATCATCTTCCAGTAACACGTGACCAATCAACATTTCTAATGTCAGCACAAAAACTAGCTTCACTAAATTGTTTAAAAATGCGTTTTATAATTATCTTCTGTCCAGATTTTGGTACTTTAGTTTTTCTGTTGATTGCAATTAAATTATGATCACTGAAACCAACACCAGTTGAAATTGCTTTTGAACATGAATCTATTGCATTGGTGAAAAGCAAATCAATACATGTAGCGGCTTTTGTCCTGTCAGACTTATAGGTGACTCTTGTTGGTTTTGTAACTACTTGTAACAAATTGCAAGTATCTGTCATAGCCCGCAACTTATTTTTTAAAGAGCAGTTGGTCAAGCTCCAATCAATATTTAGGTCACCTAAAAAATAGATCTCATTATTTATATCACATACTTTGTCCAACATGCCACAGATCCTATCTAAACAGACTATAGGTGCATTGGGTGGCCTATAGCAACAACCAGTCAGGATGGGCTTAATGTGTGGTAACTGCACTTCCAACCACAGCGCTTCAACACCAATGCAACCAAGGTCGAGTCTAGTTTTAACTGGTATTTGATCCTGTACATTAAAAGCCACTCCACCACCATTTATATTTCTGTCACATCTGCACATCAGGTATCCATTTACATGCAAAATTGAGTTGTCTATCGTTGCATCCAAATGTGTTTCAGATATTGCCAAAATGTGCAAGTTATTGTTTCCAAGAAGCGCAGTAACATCTTGAATCTTATTCCGTAGACTACAGATATTTAAATGAGCTATTTTCAAACCTTTTTGTGAAAGTACTTTATCCATCACCATTGCATATTTTACTCAAACCTTTCATCCAACAGTTATTTAATGAAGAGCTATCAAATAAACTAAATAAACAGCAAAGACAAACACACAAAGACACACATTGATACACATACATACAGCTACACACCCCTTTTGCCAACATTTTTAAATGACAACTAAATAGGATGTGTAACCAACCCAGACTTACTTTTTACTCTTTACCTATGTGGTTATTATTTTATCCTTCAAGACGGTCATTATTATCTTCTAAGATGACTGTCTGACATAATTTTAACCAAAATTCCAAAAGCACTTAGGCTGTATACATAGAAATAATGGAGCAGTCTTAAATAAATGTTTAAGTCACAGCCGCATGCACAATGTCAATACCTGTGTTTTGTCATCAGCGTTTATCACCTTGGTTACGCATTTCCGGTTCAACCACAGTCTTGAAGAAAGTCTCTGCGGCGAGATGGTCCGTAAACTTCATGATCCCTTCTTTAAAAGTCACGATCAGAGTGGCTGGGTGTATGATCCCATGTTTCACCCCTGCGCTCCACAATTTGTTCCTCACGTCACGGAAACGCGCCCTGGCCCTCGCCGTCTCCGCAGTAAAGTCAGGAAAGATGCGCAGCTTCATTCCACGAATCTCCAACAGCTTTTCTCTCTTTGCAACTCGCAAGATCTCCTCTCTCGTTTCCAGTCTGTACATCCTTACGATCATTGCTCGCTGTCCAGATTTGGCCACGGGTCCGACGCAGTGCGCATTTTCCACTTCAGGTGCGCGCTGTAGTTTATCCCCGAACAGATCCTTCAGCACAGCAGACACATAACTTGTCGGATTTCCCTTCTCAACATCTCGAGTCAAGCCGAGAATTCGGATGTTATATTTCCGACTGTGATTCTCCATACGATCGACTTTCTCCTTCAGGTCTGTGTTCTCTTTACGCAAACTTTCGTTGGCAGTCTCCAGCGTCGTCACTCTGGTTTCCATGCGGTTTAATGATTCCTCCATAGCGGTGACTTTATTGGAACACGCAATCACCTCATTTTTAACGGCATCAAGTTGCGGCTGGAGTTTATCAATCGCCGCATTGATTTCTTCTCGTATTATGGTTCGGATCAACACAGATAACTCGGCGGCGTCTTTACCTGCCATGTTACTTTGTTTGCGACCTTGTTTGCTTCTTAGACATATCACAGATCCCACTCACGATCTAAGCTTCTTTCGTTGTTGATTGGCAGTAATTGCAGCGCATCAAGATTTTGTTCTACCACAATATTTTGGATTTGAGATTGGCGTCACCCCGAGCTGCTCAGTCTTGGCGCATGCTCAGTCAGTGGAGCAGACATGACTATAAAAATAAGAGCCTCACACCCCTTCAAAATAAAAGTCACATTTTTGCAAAATTTGACGTTTTTAACAAAACACGTGAATAATTTCGGGCTCAACAGTGTTACTGGAAGCATGTACTACCTTTCCAAAATAAAAGCAAAAAAATTCCTTCAAAAGAAAAGCACGTTTACAACAGAAAATGAGGTAAAGTCATGACAATGGATGTTTATGGAGTACCAAGGGGTTAGCCGGTGATTATGACAGCATGTACTACCTTTCCAAAAAAAAAGCCCAAAATTCCTTCAGAATAAAAGCCTATTACAACCGAAAAAGAGGTCAAGTCACGAAACTGAAAGTTTATGAAGTAGCAAAGTTCCCAATGACCTGGACTTCAGTGCTAACAGCTACATGTCAGTGGATGAAAGATGCTAATAACTCTGTTAGTGGATGACAGATGCTAACAGCTACATATTAGTGGATGGGAAATGCTAACAACTCCATGTTAGTGGGTGAGAAATGCTAACAGCTACATGTTAGTCGATGGGAGATGCTAACAACTCCATCTTAGTGGATGACACATGCTAACAGCTACATGTTAGTGGATGGGACTTGCTAACAACTCCATGTTAATGGATGGGAGATGCTAACAGCTACATGTTAGTGGATTCTGAGATGCCAACAACTACATGTTAGTGGATGACACATGCTAACAGCTACATGATAGTGGATGGGAGATGCTAACAACTCCATGTTAATGGATGGGAGATGCTAACAGCTACATGTTAGTAGATTCTGAGATGCTAACAACTACATGTTAGTGGGTGAGATATGCTAACAGCTACATGTTAGTGGATAGGAGAAGTCAAATTTCTGCAAAAAAAGACATTTTTAACAAAGCAGGTTCATAATTTTGGGTTAAACAGTATTAGTGGAAGCATGTACTGCTTTTCCAAAATACAAGCCCAAAATTCCTTCAAAATGAAAGCCCATTTACAACAGAAAATGAGGTGAAGTCATGAAAATTGATGTTCATGGAGGAGCAAGGTTCCCAGTGACCTGGACTTCGGTCATCAACGTATGAGGACGACCTCAGTCAGGCCACCTTGCCAGAGGGCTCGGTCCCGTGCAATGCCGCCTGCGGCTTTATTTTAGTCTACTTTTAGTCGACAAAAACCAAACGGGTTTTAGTCCAGTTGCTGATACTTTCAAGCTATTTTTATAACGTCCATACTGATATAAAGGCTGAGATCTTTTAGTAAAACTGGTCTGTTATGCTTCTATGTTACTGATTTGAACTGGTCAGCGTAACTGCCCGTTATTCTTTTGGAGGAGCGATAAAACCAATATTAAGATGGTTAGTAGGAAAATACGACCATTAAAACAACTGAATTAAACAAAATTAATTCCTTGGCTACACTTGATGGTATGAAAAACTTGGAAGTCTTCAAAACTGAAATGACAAACATAACTTGAGCTTGATGAACTTTGTAAGTATTCCTTACCTGAATTTTCTCTATACAAATTTTTTAAAAAAAGTGAAAATACATATTCTTCAAGAGAAGACAATACCTGAATTATTAAAAAAGAAAAAGAAAAAGTAAAGATTTATTCGGTACTTGGGGAAAAGAAATCTTCACTAATCAACGGTGGGCTCCTATTGCAGTTTCACAGCAAGAACAAACAGTCAAATAGTTGGATTAGATCCTCTGTCTCCCACTATGAGGCATTCTGTTTTATTTTCTGATGGAGTCTGATTAAAGTACATCCATAAATCACTGCGTCTTTTCCTCCCGCCAAGCCCCAGAGAAAGTTGCTCCATGCTCTCTAGTGCGCCGGCGCATGCAGTGCAGGCGTAGTCAAACAGGAAGCAGCTCGTGAATTGCTGATATTTTCAGAGTAAAGCAGCCGACCTGTGTGAACCATAGACATAATAAAGAGTAGACCCCGCTTGGGGCGCTGCTCAGCGAGAAATACGGCTGCCATCTTGGTCCGGTCGAGAGGCTCATATCCTGCAGTCATTGGTATGGGGATTCAGCCGGAGCTGTGTGTGTGACACCTGTGTGTCAGACGGTAGTGAGCAGGGCTCAAGGAATAACTTTTCACAGACAGGATTAAACGTTTTTTTCAACATTACACCTGACTGTAGAGTCATTTGCAAACAGCTGGCTTATTCACAATTATAGAAACTTTTAGGAACAGATTTGCATTAAAACTAGGGTAGACGATGTTGTCCAAAAGCACTTTTTGTCATACTGAGTGAAATGCTCCTTGCCCCCTGGGAGAAGTCAATACATTATGTGTACGAAAAAAGGTGTGGAAAAAATCTGACAACTATAGCGGCCAAAGGACAGTAAAAACTCCGACCAATCGTAAGGTGCGGACCGCTCTTAAGAAACCAATCAGATGCCGTGCTCCGCTGTCTGAACAGCCCCATCTGCTCCGCTCCATCTGTGTGTGTGTGTGTGTGTGTGTGTGTGCGCGCGGCGCAGATCAGCTCACTAGACGCCTCTCGGTAATTACGTCGTGCAACAAAGTATCATAGTATTGTGTGCAAAGCGCTGGTCAATTTACGTTTATGTGGTATGAGAAACAGTGAACCCCGGACAGCTCCTTGAATTTAAAAAAAACCCGCCCGGACGCCCCGGACAGGACGTAAAAAGTGGACATGTCCGGGTAAAAGAGGACGTATGGTCACCCTAGGCTTAGAGCGGGGTCCCATTGAAAACATTAGTTGAGATGCGCGGTCACGTTCGTGGGGTTGTGGCGTTGGGCCAAGCACTGATTGGAGTAGGAGGAGCTTAGGGGGATGGCTTGAGGTGTGCGACTTTCAAATCTTGCAGGCTCTTCAACATCGTCTACCCTAGCTTTAACTTGAAAAATGAGAACCGAGAGGTTCTAAGAAATTTTAAGGAATAAAATAGAAAGAAAAAGGAAGAATGTGAGCTGTTTTTTGAGATTATTTTGTGGTGATCTCCTGTTTCATTTTGCAGATTTCCTAGAGACAGAAATGTGAGGAAGAAGTGGGAGATCACTCTGAGGAGGGAGAAATTCACAGCAATTGACGCATATGTTCTGTATAGTGAGACTTCAGAGAGCAGGATGTCCACAGGACAGGACAGGTTGTCCGCCTAGATATGGTATTATTCCATCCATCTTTTTAAAAAAAATTTTTTTGCATGTATAGTCAAAACAATATGACTGTGTGCATGGGAATAAAAAACCAGTCAAAAGGCTTGTACAAATGCCGCTCCTGCACAAGCTCAAAGTGAAAAAAAAAGAAATGACCATGTAAAAGTTGTACATAAGAAGATGACATAAAATCCAGCACAAAAATAGAAAAAGGAAAAAAAAGAGAAAAGAAAAGAAAGAAAACTGAAATCCTACAAGATATTAACAAAGAATAAACAAAACAGACAAGCTAAAGCAATTCCCATGTATCTCATGTGTCTGTCATTGTATTTGGATTAAGTCAGATATTGTAATATTGAATTGTTCTTTAAAGGTGCTGTAGGCAGGATTCGGCATCTCCGCCTTCTTGCTTACCTAAGCAAGATGGCGATTTGACCCATCTAAGATGGCGATTTGAAACCCAGCACAGCCAATCCTGTCCTGTTTTCTCTGACATCACGCCCTTACGCAAGTTAAGCCCCTCCCACAAGAACGTGCGACGAACGCCCCTCGACCAATCACAGTTAGAGCCTCAGGGGCTCTTCTGATTGGTCAAAGATACCTGGAGCTGTCGAGATTCCTTTTCAGCTTAGAACAGAGACAGATGGAAACGCTGCGCCCTCGCGGTAGTGCAATTATGCTACACTCCTAAAGGATTATCAATGGATACTCTAACATTTAATCCAAATAAAACACAGAAAAATTAGCATTGACTAGCAAAATCCTGCCTACAGCATCTTTAAGTTGCTTTTGTAGTTGAATATAGACGAAGTAGGGACAGGCACATTATATTGTCCCCCATTGGTGAAGAGAAATAACTGATTCCAGCGTTCACAATGATGATGAGAGAATCCACCCAAACAGATGACCCCCCCCCCCCCCCCCCCCCCCCACCACCAAACAAAAACAAAAAGACACAAAAAATGAGTACAAAAAAGAAAAAACAGTAACAAAAGAAAATGAAAAACAAGCAAAAAGACAACACGGAAAACATGCTTTAAGTGTGTTCTAAATCTTTAAAGGGCAACTCCGGTTTTTTGAGACCTGGACCTTATTTATAGGTGTATGTCATGCTCATATACTCACTCAGACAAACATTGTGCAGCTCAGAGTCCTTCAGAAGTTATTTAGATCCAACCGATTTAGCCGCACTTAGTGGGGGCCACGGCAAGGGACAAAATCTCTGCAAAATCGCTCATTTCGGCTATATTTTTTCATCCAGCGCCAGTGTTATTATAAAGTCGGGAGGGCGCATGCGCACGCAGCGACCGGCAGCAAGTGACAGCTCGGCGTCTTTGTCTGTGTCTTCCGTGTTTTTTAGCGTTTTTCTTTTAGCGTTTCTAACGTCTTTTACTGTGATTTTATTGCCCTTTTAATTACCTCGGATAGTTTAGCGCTCCTTGTTTTACTTATCAGCAATGGATCTTCTCTACATCGTCTCGCTGTGGCTTCTTCTCCTCTCTCTGCTCACCTGCAACACCGGCATGGCGGCGTGCCAGGTGAGAGCCGTGAGGACTCAATATACCAGGGACATGCTGCTGGAGCTAAACGTAGCCATGTTAGCTCAGCCGGCTGACCAGATATGCAAGATCCCGGAATGTCTCCTCAGAAACACTAATAAAGCAAACTGGTCTAGAATACTTAAGAGGAGGAAGCGGGGTAAACGTGGAGGTCTGAGACAACGCCTGAGGAAACAGCATCTTGACCGGATTCCACTGCCCTCTGTCATAATGGGGACCGTCCAGTCTCTGAGAAACAAAGTGGATGAACTCCAGGGAAATGTTCATTTCCAGAAGGATTTTATGAACTGTTGCATCATGGCATTCACCGAGACCTGGCTGGCTGACAGAGACTTGGAAGTCGATGGTTTTGGTGCACCCATACGGCTGGACAGAGATGCCGCTGCAACAGGCAAGTCATCCGGTGGGGGTGTGTGTTTGTATATTAACCAGCGTTGGTGTAGATCTGTCACCGTCCGGGAGAGGCGCTGTACTGCTGACCTGGAACTGCTCTCTGTGTCATTACGCCCTCCATATCTGCCTCGGGAATTTCCACAGATATTTGTGAGTATTGTGTACATCCACCCAAGGGCTAATGAAAAAAAATGCATGTGAGCTTATCCATCAAGTCACTCAGAGGCTTCAGTCTGTCTCCCCGGATGCTCCTCACATCATCCTGGGTGACATGAACCACTGCACCCTGAGAACTACGCTGAGAGACTTCTACCAGTACATCACATGCCCCACCAGACAGAACAAGACCATTGATCTCTGTTATGGAAACATCAAAGGTGCATATAAATCCATCCCTCTGCCTCCTCTCGGTTCCTCCGACCACAACTGCATCCAACTCATCCCTGTCTATCGGACTGTGCTGAAGCGAGGCAAAGTGCAGAGCCTCAGAGTGAAGACCTAGGATGATGATGCCTGCCTAACTCTGCAAGGGTGTCTTGATGCTACTGACTGGAGTACATTCACTGAGTCCTCTGCCAACATAGATGAACTTACTGATGTCGTGAGCTGCTGGGTTACATACTGCGAAAATTGTGTTATCCCCGTTAAAACGGTAAAAATATATCCTAACAACAAGCCGTGGGTTTCTAAAACACTCAAAGATCTGTTACATCAAAAGAAAGCAGCCTTCAGGGAAGGGAATAGATCATCTCTGTATAACTTGCAGAAAGAAATTAAATATGAGATCAGAGCCTGTAAAAAACAATATAAGGAGAAAATTGAGAGTCAGCTTAAAACTAATGACTTGGATTCTGTTTGGGACAGTTTGAAAACAACAACAAGTTTGAAAGAATGTAGCCGGAAAAACATTCAACTCAATGGCTACAACTCAGACTTAGAACTAGCTCAGAGCCTTAATGACTTTTATGTAAGATTCGATGATTCTGATTTCCATAGAAAATACACTGAGCTGAAAAACCGCCTCTCATCTGCTCCTCCTTTAAACCCCTTCTTTGAATAGGAAGATGTAATTAAGTGTTTCCAAAAATGTAAACCAAAGAAAAGCCCAGGCCCTGATCATATAAGCGGTCACCTGTTAAAAACTTGCGCTGAACAGCTTGGCCCTATTTTCAACTATATCTTTAACATCTCTCTCTCTCTTCAGACTGTGGCTTTTCTATGGAAAAAGTCTATTGTGGTACCTGTTGCTAAAACAAAAAATCCCAGCACACTGAATGATTTTCGGCCGGTGGCACTGACCTCCACAGTGATGAAACAGTTTGAGAAATTAGTTAAAATGGAGATACTAGCAAAAACCAAACATCTACTAGACCCCCTCCAATTCGGTGAGGAGAGGGCTCCAGGAGGAACGCCTTTGGGAGCTCCGGAGAGCCTCCGTGGAGCAGCTCTGGGCCGTTTACCCAATTGGCCCCAAAGTCAGGCACCCAGGCACCGTGACAGCCGAGGCCGAGCCAAAGTGCCTCTCTGCTGGGGAGAGGAGCTCCGCAACATTCCCATCCAAGCTAATTGTGGCTAAGTTAGCAAAAACTGTCAGCTGTCTACTGTCTTCAGGTGGGTCACGGAAAAAAGGGGCGTTGATGAAATATTTTTGTTGTCGTCATCGTTAACGTAAACAACACTGGTGAGAGCAAAGATCCAGTGTTTGACTCTCAGTGAGGCTGTGAGAGGAGAACGCTGAGCAGCTTCAGGATTGGACAGCAGAGGACACACAGTCAGCCAATCAGAGGAGCCACAGGCTTGTTGTGTTGGTCTGACAGTGGTGGTCCTTCATGAGCTCTGAGCTGCTGACTGCTGCTCTGAACAGGACTGAAGTCCTCACTGCTTCACACTCTCTGATCATCACCTCTCATCTCTCTGCAGCTGGAAGAACTACTGAGGGCAGAGAGGAGGACACGTCTCCTGAAGATTCTTTTCAGGACTCCTCTTCCTCCTCCTCCGCCAGAGTTGACGATCACTGACATTGGCTGTGTGTGTGTGTGTGCGCGCGCTTGTGTGTATGTGTGAAGGCATTTCAGCACTATGGCCAGTACCACTTTTACACTTTCTCTCTCTCTGTCTGTGGTTATCAATGTTTGCATGTGTGTGTTTGTGAGAGAGGGAACTAGCAATGTAAGTAGTAAATAATTATCAATGTTTTTTTCAGGACCATGGACAGCACCACTTTCTCTTTTTCTCTCTCTCTCTCTGTCTCTCTCTCAACTGTCAGCCTCTCTGGTAAAACATGAAGATAATGTGGAAGTGCAAAAAGGGGTCAAACTAAATATAAAGGTTGACAATGCCATCCAGGTTTAAAGAGCCTCTGACTCTATTGAAACTGGGTTCTTTTCATCAGGGGTGACACAAAATCAAAGTTTAAACTTTGTTTATTAAAGGTGTTGTAGGCAGGATTCCGCATCTCCGCCATCTTGCTTAGGGTTACCTAAGCAAGATGGCGATTTGACCCATCTAAGATGGCGATTTGAAACCCAGCGCAGCCGATCCTGTCCTGTTTTCTCTGACATCATGCCCTTACGCAAGTTAAGCCCCTCCCACAAGAACGTGCGACGAACGGCCCTCGACCAATCACGGTTAGAGCTTCATGGGCTCTTCTGATTGGTCAAAGATACCTGGAGCTGTCGAGATTCCTTTCAAGTCAAGTCAAGTCAAGTCAAGTCAGTTTATTTGTCAAATATGCCATACATAAACACATACAGCACAAATGAAATTACAGTCCTCTCGGACCCACGGTGCAACAAACAAATAAATAAAATAATTTACTAATAACACAGTAAAACACAAAAGTTCAGGCCTGAGGTCAGTGGCGGGGGGCAGAGACAGGGAGTGGGGGCAGAGCAGGGAGGGAGTTTAGCTTCCTGACTGCCTGGTGGAAAAAGCTGTCCTTGAGTCTGCTAGTTCTGGCCCGGAGGCTCCGCAGTCTCCTTTCAGCTTAGAAGTAGTGCAATTATGCTACACTCCTAAAGGATTATCAATGGATACTCTAACATTTAATCCAAAGAAAACACAGAAAAATTAGCATTGACTAGCAAAAACCTGCCTACAGCATCTTTAAAGAGAGGAAAGAATAATGGGTCTTGGCTTGAAATATTTTTCTCTGTATTGTGTATTATCTACTGTTGATACCGTGTGATCTTTTATCCATCCCTATATCTCAGATGTTCTGATGTATGATGGACTATTTATATGATTTACTATTTTACTGGTATACCTCTGATCTTCTGATTCTACAAAACTGTGAAGGACTTTGGGTAACACTTTATTTGAAGCCCTCCTGTATAACACAATATAAGTACATTTATAAAGCATTATAATGTCATTACGTGTAGCTATAGTTATAAACATTCATAAATGATCACAATGCCAGGACCTAACCCTAACCCTAATCCTATGCTGTAAATTATAAAGCATTGTGATAATTTATGAGTGTTTACAACTACTTATATTGTGTTATACCTGGTGCTTCAAGTAAAGTGTTACTGCACTTTGTGACAGCTGTTCTGTGAGAAGCGCGGTACAAAATAAATTTTACTTACTTACTGATTTACTTACCCACACACACAGATGCACACACATTCATAAACCAAGAAAGAGAAAGAGTGTGAGAGAGATAATCTAGTACTGTCCATGGTGCTGAAACATCTTCAAACATTTAGTAAGCACTAGGGATGGGATGGGATCTCGTGTCAGGAGATCTCGCGTGATCTAAATGCCGCAAGATTTCTCGTCCATGCGTTGAACGATATTGAGTATGTTTACATGCAGGCAATAACCCCTTCTTAACTGGAATATTGACGGAATAATACATTACATGGCGCACAGCCATGCAAACACGTGCAAAAACCTGAATAGCTCATATTCATATTTAAAAACCCGGTCGAAAGGGACATGAAACACTGTTCTGCGCATGTTCTATCCGCAAGGAATATTGGTCTCTTGAGTACACAAACTACTTGCGATACAGTTTAATTGCTAAGACGTAAATAAAATGAGCGGAAACGATCCTTCAGTTCTTCTCTTTTATTGAAAAAAACGGTGCATCGCATAATTGAACATACTAAAGTGTCTTGCCGGCGCACACTCTTTTTCTAACAACATGCAGAGAGTGCCTGCATCGGCTGCAGCGCCCTTCTTCTGTGGTGTCTGTGCAACCAAACCCCCCCCCCCCCCCCCAACATTAAAACCTCGTATCGTCTCAATCTTGTGAGACATCTTGTCTCTTAGAATGTGTGTCTCGTCCCACCACCCCGAGTAAGTACATACAGACACGCACCCACACACACACACACACATCGCATATACTGCTTCAGATCCCCTTACACCAGCTACATCTATATATATATATGTGTATATATATATGTATATATATATATATATATATATATATATATATATATATATATATGTGTGTGTGTGTGTGTAGATATAGATATAGATAATAGATATATATAGATATATATGTTTTAATCTGCCAAAAACACAATTATAAGCATGCTCTGTGTGTGTATTCACAAGTGAGGACTGGACTTGTAGTCTCCAGAACAGATTAAAAAAAAAAAAACTGTGTGCGACCCCTGGTCTGAAAAAGTGAAAAAGTGTTCCAGTCCAGCCCTGGCCGTTACTGAAAGGTAAAATTATTCACCATCGCTCTCCTCGGGTGAAACTAAATGTCACTGTGAGTTTGATAGGAGGAAAACTTGGGGGGATTTCCTGAGTTCAGGCTGATTTCTGAGAAATGCCTCTGCATGCCCTGTGAGCAGAAGCACCTACTGGTCAGATGAGAGAACTGCAGGGCAACGCCTTCCCAGAAGTCACGTGGTTTCATGGAAACAAGCCTCCAGCTCTCAGCAAGTCATTGTGATTCAAAGACCAAAAGAACGTATCTTTTTTTCCCCATTGGAATTGGACTAGATGGTTTTCTTTTCTTTGAGTTTTGTCTCTGAATACTTAACATTTAGATCTGCGATGTGTGGATGCAGAGCCTGCAGCTCTGAACATGTCAGAGTGTCGGCTCTCACAGGAGACCGTTTCAGGTTCAAGCATCCCGTGGCATCTGCACTTCTGCATGAAGAGGGATACCGTCAATTCTCTAATGACGGGACAGCCTGAAATCCAAGCAGTAGTAGTGAGATGTGTGAGGAACCGCAAATACTTTGGCTAAAATTTACTTTTCCTTGATTATCTTAGCTCGCAGCTGCAGGCACTCGAGGGAGTCTTCCTGTATCCAGTCTATGGCTGGGTGCCATCAAGAGGCCTCACTTACAGATGTTGCTGCTCTGATAACGGGTCCTGAAAGTGGTGTAAACCACTCCCTACACCAATGATGAGATAAATAAAATGACTTGACCTTAGAATGACAATTCTAGCCCTGGAGAATGGTGATTTGGGACACAGGAGAAGCTGACTGCACAAACAGAGAGGTGGAGAATAGAAGTCCCATTCATCTTTTACATTTCATTTCATCACTTACCAGACTTTCACGATTTAATGCAGTTTATATAATAATACAGCAGCATTTCTATTTTTAACAGCATCTTTAATTAAGCTGCATTTACAGACATCACACACTACTCATCATGACTTTACTGATCTGTTAGTCTGCAGCTCAGAGTTGGTCAGGATCCAGACACTTCAGGTTCTCCATGTTCTCCAGATACTCTGCTGCAAAGAGCCGTGGTGACAGGATGCAACGTGCCGCTGTTATGATGAAGATATTTCTCTCATTCAAAGTCTCTCCTGCTGTGTTTACATACAGTATCAGCTTTCTGCCCGAATAAAAGCTTTTGTTATATCCTGTACTTCCATGTTGCTCTAGTTGTTTTAATAGAGCTGCCTGACAATGTCTCCTCCTCCTCTTTCTTTTGATAAAATGTGACGTTGCACGGCGATCAGTCTGCTGCCCTTATGAAACAGAAATAAACTGCAGTACAATGGAAAATACCATTCAGTATATTAGGCAATATATTCCCTATTTAGGAGGTTTAATACAGTATTTAAAATTTTACAATATATTACAATATACTGGCATAAATTTTTTTGGTTTATTTTGAAATATATTGCAATACACTGAAAGAAATATATCGGTAAATGTGTTTTCCTTTCGTTTGAATTTTGAACTTTTTTCGATCATGTCAACACAGTTAAGCAAAGAATAATGATCTAAAAAGGAAAAAGAGAATAAAATAAATCCACGAAAGAAAAGAACATCCAAATACTTTATAAGTCTTCTTGTTTTCATGTCTGAACGGGAGTAGGAAGAAGTCAAAAGCTAATTGAATCCTCCCCCCATTCCATTTTTCTTAATTCCATCATTTCAGTGCCTCAATGAGCCAAAACTCTCCAGTTAAACCACACCCATCACTCAGTGAACAAAACAAAACAACCTCTCATCACAGAATCCTGTATCTTGCCAAGATCAGTTCTGTACATGTCAGTTTAAATTCAGTTCCATTTGAGACTTGTCTGGTCTCTACAGATAATTTGTTCTATAATTTTACTTCCTGTGTTGAGACACAGAAACTCTGCCGGGTGGTTCAGACTTTATGAACATTAAATAGACCCTCCAGAAAAACGCGAGCAAAAATTCTTGATTATGCATATTTAAATCCCAGATTATGCGAGCTAAAATGCTTGATTATGCAAATGAACATGCAGGGTTTTTATGCCATTTTATGCGGTAAAATTGCAGACAGTTGTGAAGTATGCTGTGAAATATGTGAAAGGATGCCAGATATGTGGGTTACACACACACTCTCGCCACCCCCTAAAATCGCCACAGCCTGTCTGGTTACTTTTGACCAGATCACAATGTCAGGACGGAAGTTGGTGTCAATAATCTCTCCCGGAAATTTAGGCTGTCTTCCAAGATCTACTCTCATATCCGAATCCTCTGCTGTCGCGAAAATTCCTGTAGACGTATTGTGTTTTCCGACAACCTCCCCAAGCTTGAGGAAGCTGATAAACTGAGGACCTTTGGCCTCATGACTGGTCCTTTTCTTCTTCCTTTCCCTCTCCAAACCCTCGGCTAGCTGGGCCAACTCCTGGTCATGTCGCCATCTATACCGCCCATCTGCCAGGCCAGCTTGGCATGCTGAGAGGATATGTTCCAAGCTAGCTGTTTTCCCACACAGTTCACACTGGGGATTCTCAGTCAGTCTCCTCTTCTGGAGATTCGCTGGTGTGGGTAACACGTCATAGACAGAACAGAGCAGGAATTTGATACGATGTTCTTCCATATTCTCGGTCCACTTCAGAGACCTTCCTCGGACACCCTCCCAACGTGTCCAGCGGCCTCGCTGCTTCATAGCCACTGCCCTAGCTAGTCTAGTCTCTTCCTCACCTGCCCGCACTTCTTTCTGTACCATGCTTCGCCGCTCCTTGCGATCTGCCCCCCTCCAACTTGATCTGGTAACACAACCGAATCCCAGCCTCCCTACGTTTACTGTTCCCACAACGTCACTGTGTTGCAGGCGTTCTTCTGCCTCACACAGCGCTTGACTAGCTGTCCATTTGCGACCTGTCCGAACTCTGATGTCTGCCTGTCGGACCGCATCATCATCACTGTCGCCTAGCATCATGGCAAGTCGCACCTTTGCTGTTTTAAATTCTTCAACGGCAGATGTTAGTGGAAGCTGTAACTTACTTCCTGAACTGTACAAGCCAATTGAGCAAAAACTTCTGGGCACAGACAGCCACCTTCTCAAATAGTTCTTAATCTTCCTTTCCAAGAGCTCAACCGTAGATAGGGGAACCTCGTAAATGAGCAAAGGCCACGAGAGCCTTGGAAGCACTCCATGCTGGTAGCCCCAGGCCTTATACTTTCCTGGAAGGTCACTCTTCTCCAGTTCTCTCATCCATGCTTCAGCTTGGTTAAGCATTTCCTTCACGCTAACTTTATAATTCAGTTCAGCTCGTTACCACTTCCCCAAACTTTTTACAGGCTTTTCCGTGACAGATGGGACAATCTCTTCCCCTATTCTGAATCCCCTTTTGAATGTTATGTGGTAATGAATTATTGTTTGCTTTGTTTATTATTTGATGAATATGATCCATCAATTTCACAGAGTTTGAATGTAGTAACAGTGGATTAGTGTGTTTATGGAAGCAGACCTTGTGAACCCTTCTTGGTAACACTTTACTTGAAGCACCCAGTATGACACATTAAAAGCACATTTATAAAGCATTATAATGCCATTACAGTACGTGTAGCCACAGTTATAAACACTCATAAATTATCACAATGCAAGGACCTAAACCTAACCCTAACCCTAACCCTTTGCTGTATGTGGGTTATAAAGCATTGTGATCAATTATGAGTGTTTATAACTACTTATAATTTGTTATACCGGGTGCTTCAAGTAAAGTGTTACCTAATTCTTGTTGCTTTTATCTGCAGGATAAAAAGTCTTTTTAATGAATTTGGAAATGTGTTTCCCCAAATTTCCACACAGTGAGTTAAATATGGCAAAATCAGTGAGTTGTATAGAATAAAGAGAGATTTCTGGTCCAGTATATCACGGGCTTTGGCCAGGACTGAGATGCTTCTTTAATACGAGGGTGGACTCGAATGAAACTGGAAGTTGGTTGTAACTTTTTATTTCTTACATTTTAAAATAAAACACCACCGTCACCTTCAAAATAATCTCCATTCGCATTAATGCAGCCATGTTTCCCACTTCAAAAATGCGTTGGCAAACTCATGCATAATTATGCCTTTAAGGGCCTGCTGTGCTTTTTTGCATCTCCTCTCCGTCTGTAAATCGCTGTCCCTTCAGCTCCTTCTTCAACTTGGGGAACAAGAAAAAGTCCCACGGTGCTCGATCCGGGGAATAAGGCGGATCGGGGCGGAGAGGCATCCAATTCTCCATTAAAAACTGCGTGACGTGCAGAGCCTTGTGCGCAGGCGCATTGTCATGGTGGATCCACCAGTCTCCACTCCACCACTACATGGGCCGCTTCCTTCTCACATCCTCACGGAGCCGTTTCAGGACTTTGATGTAGTAGTCCTGATGTACAGTTTGACTTGGAGGGACAAGCTCGCTGTGGACGATACCCTGGACATCGAAAAAGTAGATGAGCATTGTTTTCATGGCTGAGCGGACCTGACGCGCTTTCTTTGGCCGAGGGGCATCTATGGTGTTTCCACTGGCTCGACTGCTGTTTGGTCTCTGGATCATACCCGTAGCACCACGTCTCGTCCCCGGTGATGACCTTTGACAACAGCGCAGCGTCGTCCTCCAGTTGCCGTTTGATCTGCTGGCACACGTCCACTTGAGTCTCCTTCTGCTCCAGTGTGAGCAGGCGCGGCACCATTTTGGCAGAGCCCCAAATCCTGGCTTATAATCCTCTGGCAGGAACTCCAGGAGACCCCCGTCAGATCAGCCACCTCTCCAATGCTCCTGCGTCGATCTGCCATCACACCCGCTTCAATTTCCCCAACAATTTTGGCTGTGCGGAAGGTGGAGGGTCGTCCTGATGTGGGCTGATCCTCAATGGACATCTGGCCCTTCTTAAACCGCCCGAATCACTCAAAGACCTGAGTCTTCCCCAGAGCATCATCCTTGTAGGCTTGCTGCAACAAGATGAGTGTTTCTGCTGTTGTTTTTCCAAGCAAAAAGCAAAATTTAATGTTCGTGCGCTGCTGTGGCTTTCCAGTTAATGTCGCCATTTTGGAAAAATTGCAGAGGGGGGCGGCACTCTGTTACTATAAACAGTGTGTGACAGACGTCAGTGTCACTCTGGGATCTCAGATTTTTCACAGATATGCACGAGGCTTACCTGTAGCACATCTGACGGCCAAAAGTAGAAACTCATTATGATTAGTATTTTATGATCAGCTTCCGGTTTCATTTGGGCTCACCCTCGTATTTTGTTCTGAATGTGTTTTATGTGAGGTTTCCAGCAAATTTTGCTATTAATTATTACTCCAGGAATTTGTTTTGATTCACCCTCCCTATATTTACCCCCTCTATCTGTACATTTACATCCATCCATCCATCCATCCATCCATCCATCCATCCATCCATCCATTTTCCACTGCTCCTCCGAGCCCGGGTCATGAGGGCAGCAGTCTCAGCAGAGATGTGTCCAGACTTCCCTGTCCCCAAACACTTCCTCCAGCTCTTCTGGGAGGATCCCAAGGTGTTCCCAGTCCAGCCGAGAGACATAGTCTCTGCAGTGTGTCCTGGGTCTTCCCCGGGGTCTCCTCTTGGTGGGACATGCCCGGAACACCTCCCCAGGGAGGCGTCCAGGAGGCATCCTAAAGAGGTGCCCGAGCCTCCTCAGCTGGTTCCTCTTGATGTGGAGGAGTAGCAGCTCTACTCCGAGCTCCTCCCTGGTGACTGAGCTCCTCCCCCTATCTCTAAGAGAGCGCCCAGCCACCCTACGGAGGAAACTCATTTCAGTTGCTTGTATCCTTGATCTTGTCCTTTCGATCATGACCCAAAGCTCATGACCATAGATGAGGGTGGGAACGTATACTGGCCGGTAAATTGAGAGCTCCACGTTTCAGCTTAACTCCTTCTTCACCACAACGGACCGATACAACGACCACATCACTGCAGACGCTGCACCGATCCACCTGTCAGTCTCACGCTCCATCCAAGACCCCAAGATACTTAAACTCCTCTACTTGAGTCAGAGTCTTTCCACCAACCTGGGGTATATTTCACCAAGCAGGTTGAAAAAACTGTGAGTGAAATCCTGAATTCTGTGTTGATCTACTCTGAAAGGAAAAACGCTGGGTTTTCGGTTACACAACAGCTGATTTGAGTTGGATTACTCAACTTCAAGTAGTTTCACCTGGAGTTTAGCACGTGCACGACAACTATAAAAAGCCAACATCAATGGAGCGCCGATTTGACGAGTCACCATGGCAACAGAGACGCGGAGAGCGACATATGACGACTGGGAACATATTTTTAGAGAAAATGCAACACCGCTGCAGCAGCGAAGGAGAGGGAGATGCCGTGGCAGAGAATTGTTGCCCGTGTCAATGCGTAAGTTTAAATGTGGTCCTTTATATCAGAATATTAATAAATATTAAATATTATTCCAGGGAAACTGTGTGAATGGTCACCAGTTAAGGTATTTCATTTAGTTGTAATCCCGCGGGGAAGAAGCGCAGCAGCTAAAGATGAAATATAAAAACATTGTTCAAACAGGTAAGACCTCGGCATAATCTCATTGTGGTACATCATTTTAAGCATGTTTAACATTGTAAAGTAGCATAAATACTAAGTGGCTGATGGACTGTGCAGTTGTTTTATGTCACACATCATGTTATGTTAAATAATTAATCCTATTTAATCTAATATTATTGTCTATTATTTGAGTATAATATTTTAAAAATGTCATTGATACAAATGTTTATTTTGTCTTTTATGTTCTTTTCTTCTTTTGGCCCAGATTGTGAAGGTTCTATCTGCCTGCTGGAGCCCCTTCATGCTACAACCAACCTGAAACTGTCAGGAGGAAATACTCAGAATATTTTTGCCAAACGTTACTTTGGAAAAATATACACAAATATACTGAAAGACGTCATTTATCCAGGATGAGGAGGATGAAACCGTGTCTGCTGCCCTCACAGAGGATCCAGAAAGTCATATCGAGGTACGTTACTGATTGTTCTCTTCCCATTAAAATTCTGAATACTCCTGTGGAACATAGAGCTTGATGTTTAGCCGACACTGAGATATTCAACATTGTCATCCTTTTTTAACAGATCATGGCTGGTCAGCAGCAGGACGATCCCTCAACTTCCACATCACAGATCAACACTGTGAGCTGATGCTCAGTAAACACCAGAGGCTCATTTCATTCAGTTCATGTGCAGCTGGATAATTTAATGTCCTCTATGTATTCCCAGTTACCAGTCAAAGAAATTTACAAAATCCACTTTCTTAACAATATGGAGAAATCCCTTTAAGAAAAGCAGCATCTGGACCTCCAGATGAAGAAGACAAAATTGGAAATTAAGATACTGGAGCATAAGTTGCAGGTGGGTTCATGGTCACAGGTGAATTATGTTCACTGTTGGAACATGAACTGAACTAGTTATTTTGTTTGTAGGAAATAAAGAAGACAAAATGAAATGTGTGTCATGTGTTTTATTTGCTGTGGTGGTAATGATGGTGGTGATTTAAACTCCTCAGTGCTCTGCATCTCCACTGTTATATAAAAAAATCCCATTTGCAAAGAACTGCAGCGCAACACACAATATCTGCTGGGATGTGAGTGCAGGACTATGTTTGGTTATGTTGCAAACGTATGGACAGATAAGATTGTGAAATGCAGCGTACGGATTGAGACGTGAAGCGGTACCGTTCAAAAAGATAACTGTCCGGAAACGCCAAAACATCTATGCGCGGTCTGTAAATAATCTCCCGACAAATATTCAAATCACACTGCAGTAATGCCGCTCCTTCATCTGCAGGATCGCTGATAAAAGGACATGATATTTTGACAGCTACACAAAAACTCGCCAGCTGACTGAATGAATGAGGAAATGGAGTAACGCGTGTGGCTGAAAGGGGGCGGAGCCAGAGAGAAACTTCAGGATTGACTCAGAAAAACCTGCTTCCGACCAGGTTAGAGTCACGGAGTGTGTTACTGCGGTAACTGAGCGACAGTCTAAGTTCCCTCTCCTAGTGGAACAGGCTGGAGTTACTCCTCTGTCTCTGGTTTGAGTTCTCTCCCTTTGTGAAATGGAAATCTCAGAGTTTCCCTCATTTCTGGGTTATTGAACACAGAGTTTTCTTAAAACCTGATTGGTGAAATAGACCCCTGGAGAGGGCAATATATTGCAATACACTGAAAGAAATATATTGGTAAATGTGTTTTCCTTTGAACTTTGCACTTTTTTTTTCGAACATGTCAACACAGTTAAGCAATGAATAATTCTACAATTCTACAGTTTCATCTAAGAGACAGTTTTGTCCAAAGCGATGTACAACACAAGCAACAATTCACACATAAAAAATAAAGCTTTAGTTAGTGCTTCAATTGCTTCAAGTGCGATTGGTCAAAGGAGTTGCTATCAAGTTGCAGAAGAAGTGCCAACAACCTCCCCAGTCCTCCCTACACACACATATATATATATATATATATATATATATATATATATATATATATATATATATACCCCTTAAACATGGGACGTCGTATGGACGTCCAGATCATGTCCATATTGCGTCCGTCCGTCCAAGACCAATTATAGACCTATTTTGGACGTCCAAAATAGGTGCGGTATTTGGACGTCTTATTATTACCCAATTTCGACGTCTAGGTGACGTTGAAGATCTGGACGTCTAAATTAGGACCCAATATCGACGTCTACATGCGGTCGAACATTTGAAAGTCGGGGAAACTTTATGTTCCTTGATTAAAAATGTTTACCATCTGAACGAGATGACGAATGACGTATTATGTATGAAATGGGTTTTGATGTATTTTATTTTTGCTTTATTTTGAAGGGCGACAGACAGGAAGGTCTGTGTCTGTGTTCACTTATTAGCTGCCATAGTGTATATTAACTTGACTGAGTGAACCCGGAAGTGGAGGTGTGTCAGATGCTTACACTTTACTGCGAAAGCCACGGAGCTGGAGACGCTGCTGTCGGGCTAATTAAGTGTTTTTCCCTTGATCGCTCGTCCAGCGGTTGTCGGGGAACCCTGATTCCTGTTTTGTGGACCGACGGTATTCTGGAGCCACCTTGGACTGGCCGGTCACAGTCCCTTTTAAGGGCAATCAGCACCATAGCATGCTGGCACAGTGGACGGGAGGACGAGTTAGCTGCAGATTCGTCACTGGTCCGGTATTTTGAGTACTGTGAAGTTTTTGCAATAAAATCTGTTTAAAAGGAATTGGATTGTGATCGTAGTTTCCTGTACCTGTGAATTTTGGCTTGTCAGCAGGTTGGATGCCGTCCTTATGCATTTCGAGTTAGCGTCTGCTGGTGATTGATTCAAATTAAAGTAACACTAAGGAACTTTCAGTTTCCGTTGATTTTGGCGGCGCCAGTGGACAAAAGCGGTAGTGTTTTGCCTGAAGGAATACTACAGTTCCCATGAGGACTAGTGCGTGACGTAGTAAAATGCTGCTCCCGGTGGCATGCTGTCAGACTGAACTCGCCTACATTTGTTTCCAGTGGCTGTGTGAAGGACGGATAGCGACGAGGTAATGAATCTAATGGTGGCTAAACAATATTATATCATAATGTGACGCATGCCGTGTGCTGGGTTCCTACCACCCTCCTCACAGTTTCTTAGTCCAAGTGAAAGCAATACTGACGCCCTCAGCCCGTGACAGAGGGGTCATTCAACCCGTTGTAAGTCGATGTGTCATCACAAAAGATATTAAAATGTTTTATTAAGGTTGAAAAGTTCCTTAGTGTCGCTTTAAGTAGTAGGAAAATAACCTTGGCAAGCATGTCACCTTCTACAATGGGACTTTATGCATAGTAAGCAGTATAAATAATAATAATTTACCATTGGAAAAGTGTTTATGTGAATGTTAACCCCGTCTGTAATGAAATGCAAAAGTGATTGAAGTAATATGCGAGAAACTCGGAGCGCAAATCCGGTGATTAGATTTTGGTCAGTTTAAATTATATTTTCCCCTCTTTTTTATGGCCCTTGTCTGAAGGTCCTGGTGACGTCGATACCCGACGTCGAAATTACGTAAAAAAAAAGACATCATCTGGCCTTACATTCTGCACCTTGTGGGTACCTGGCTGGGACGTCCAACAATAGGCACGTTTACATGGACCACGTATAAGCGGATTGTACGTGGAGCGGATTGTAAAATGTGTCATGTAAACGACCGAGTGGATCCGCTTTACTCGGAGCGGATTGTAATTTGGAGCCGATTGTATGAGGTGGTCTACGCCGATCGACAATCCGCTCCGTGTCCCTTATAAACGAGCCTGACAGCGGAGCGGATTGAACTGGGGGAGTGTTTGTTCTGCGCATGCGTGTAGTGACATGTGACGTGCCAGTAAACAGGAAGCAGCACAGTCAAAAAACCAGCAGAGAACGCCACGGTGGTTGAAAAACACTTTTTTAGTAAAAAACCCCGACATAAAAAACATTGGAGAGGCGAGATGGAACCAAATCGCGCAATAGCGAGTTGTACAAAGAGCTCTATAGCAGAATACAAGCTATCGCCGGCTGGTGTTATGGATTAACTGGTTCCCGTGTTAACGAATGACGGCGGAGTTCTGTGTAAACACATTTCGATTACAGCAGTTGTTAAAATAAGACTCACAAATGACTTTAAACGTATACACTCACTGTAACTGTCGATAACCGACGTTCGCCAGAGCGACTACATTTTTCAATCATGTATTGGTCACAAGTTAACACGGGCACCAGTTAATTCGAAACATCGACACGCGGAGCAGCGCTTACAACGAGACGGCGCTGCGGTGCAGCAGCTAGGGGAGCAGCTGCTCCTTCAGCAGCGTGTCATGGACTTTTGGGACATTATTTGAGCAGATATCAGCAGATAAAAACTCTCTGCTTGGCGCTGAGGACTGCTGCTGCGGAGCTAAAGACCTACAAGTTCCTCGTGAGACTTTGTGCGCATGTCACAGGACGCTGTATAATCCGCTTCACCCAGGGTCCTTGTAAACGAGGATTCATCGTGGATCGCTTTGTATGCCGTACATGTATACACTCCGTTTAATACGATTGTTTACAATCGGATTGAAAAAAACACCCATGTAAACTGGGCCAGTGACCTTAAAAAGATGTTGATTCAACGTCTTTTTGCTCAGTGGGTATATATATATATATATATATATATATATATATATATATATATATATATATATATATACCTCAGTCACTGCTATTCTCCTCTCACCTGTACAGGCCTTGCATAGTGGTTTTGCTTGTCCATTGTAATTTTCTAACACTCCAAATACATTTTATTAGTAAATTAATTCTAATGAAAAATACAGTATTTTAATGACTCCAAATCACTTGTGAATAATATTACTACAGGTATCTGGTTCTGACACACCTCTTTGATGACTCAGCTATTAATCATTCTATTAATATTTTTATGCAGTGTTTTAGCTCAATAGCTCCCAGGTTATTTGGCCTTTTGACTCCAGATCAGTTATTGATCTATTACTACACACCGTGGTTCAGACACACCTTGTTGGTAAAGCTGTTAATATTGTCAACAGTTTATATCAATATTTACATGAAAAATGCAGCTTTTTAGCTCAGTTACCAGCAGATTCTTTGACTTATTAACTCAACATCAGCATTATTAAGGCTTTCCTTAATTTATATCATTGTTCAGTTGAGTTTTTTAGCAACAATATTAATATGTCTTCTATTTATTATAAATAAGGGGAGTTGTGATCCTTGGCACTGGACGTTTGTTTTGTTTATTCTTTCAGTTTCGCTTTTACTGTAATGATGAGAATATCTGCACCCCGCTAAACAACGTGTCGTCTGGCTTGACTGCAGTCAGCAGTCCTCCGGAGCAGCGAGCTGCGTCTCCTTTAAAAAACATTCTGCTCCTCTGGTGGAGATAAGGTCGCTCCTCCAGATCGTGGCGCACTTCACTTCACAAGTCTCCGTGTCTCCAGGATCTCTGCTCCATCTGACTGGTCCACAGGAAGAAATGTGAGTTTTAATGAGCCTCACTGTCTCCCTGTGTCCGGATGTTTAGCTGCTTTTAGAGTCATTTCAAGCTGAAAACTGGACCCATGGATTGATGTCATGCTTTATCTTCCACATTTGTTCTGAACTGCCTTGCTTGGTTTCCTTTGTCTCTATTTTCTCACTGAGAACTGAGACTCCTGATGAAAGTGAAAGTAAAAAACTCAACCGCATCAGTTCTAGTCTCTTTGCTCTCAGTGGTTTCCAGTCTCTGGTTTGTTGTTGTCCAGCACCTGAACACATCAGTGGCAGAGCCTGAAACACAGATCCATCATTTTATGATATGTCTGCAGCGCCGGAGACAGCGCTGTCAGGACCGCATCGTGTGGCCTGCACTTCAGCGCCCCCTACTGAGCCATAGTTTTCTAAAAAGCTGAGTTTGTCAGCTGGAGCCAGGCTGCTGCTGTTCCTGGACCTGGAAGACCTCGGCTGTGAAAGCGGCTCACCCTTCACACTCTGGATTCACTCTGTGGACTGATTTCAGCTCTGATCCATGACAGACTCTGCTCTTTTCTACTGACTCTGATTATTGATCATTTACTGTTTGAACTCGTGTTTGATCAGAAATCTCTTTTTCACTGATGGCTTTGGGGTCCTGTCACACTGGCTGAGGCTCCGCCTCCCTGACGGGGTGGGTGAGACAGGCCGGTGGTGTCCCCGTGGCTGCAGGGGGCCCCAGGGGGCCCCGGGGTCCCACCACAGCCCGGCCCTCACTGTCATGGCAGAGCGGGGTTTCACCTTCGCCCTCTGACTCGTGTGTGTTCGACTCCTGGGTCCGTGTTTTTCCAGACGGGTGTTGTGCGTCGCCCACACCGCCACAGAGCCCTTGGGCCTTCTGGGACGTGGGTCGGTCCCCGTGCTGGTGGGGCCGTGTGGCTGGGGGCCACTGAGGACAATCACACCGGGGGCGAGGGGGCAGAGGGAGGTCCAGGCAAGGGGGGCTGATTGATGTGATTTTCAGTTCCTCTGAATGGTGATTAGTGATCTGAATATTGATTTTAATAAAAGTGTGTGTGTGTGTGTGTGTGTGTGTGTGTGTGTGTGTGTGTGTGTGTGTGTGTGTGTGTGTGTGTTGCTGCTTCCTCTCTCAGTGACTGAAGATGTCTGGTGTGGATGAAGAGGAGGACAGATCAGGTGTGGACAGGTAAGAGACGTCAGCTGCTCCTGCAGAGTCTCTCTTCTCTTCAGTCTGTCTCTCAGTGTTTGTTCCTGCCACCACAGAGGAAACTGACTGTCCTGTTGCGATGTGCGCTGTCGTGTGTGTGTGTGTGTGTGTGTGTGTGTGTGTGTGTGTGTGTGTGTGTGTGTGTGTGTGTGTGTGTGTAAGGTGTATGAACCGTCCTCTCCAGGTTGGACATGTACGTTTCACGTGTTGAATGAATGTGTGTAAACTGTCAGAACCTCCCTGATCTGTCAGTGAGTCAACAGAACATTTTGACCTGCTGTCAAACTCCTGATTGGGCTGTGTGGGTGTAACCTTTGACCTCTGTCACATTTCATCTCTTTACAGCTGCTGTGTTTACGATGAACTGACTGAACCATGTTTCTGAATCCTCTTATTTCACTCTCAGGTTGTCTCTGAAGAGTAACCGGTCCAAAGGTCTTCTACCAGTGTTCAGTGGTGAACCTGGACCTTCAGACACAAAGTAAGAAAGTGTTTTTCTTTGATTTCCTCCAAAGCAGAGTGAGTGATGTTGAGCTCACTTTCAGATTCAGCTCCAGTATTTTGAAGCAGTGTGAGAGTTGAAGCTCTTTGTGTCTCTGCTGTGTGTTGTGTTGCTCAGAGTAAATGTTGTTTGGTGTCCACAGAGAGACGAGGACTGATGTCTGTGAGGAGCAGCCAGAAAGATCCAGAGGTAAGAGTGGACATGTGTCTGCTGAGGAACTGGGACTTGTTGTGTTGTAGAGACATGAAAGCTTGTTGTTTGTGTGCAGTGTGATTGTTGTTGTTGTCTCTGAGCAGGTGTGGGTCTGCAGCAGCTTCTAGAAGAACATCAGAAGAGTGTGAGGAGGAGATGTGAACGTGTGACTGAAGGAAGTGATGAAGCAGGAGGAGGAAGCCTCCTCAACAGGATCTACACTGAGCTCCACATCACAGAGGGACTCAGTGAGGAGCTTCAGAGGGAACCTGAGCTGCAGCAGCTGGAGACAGCTTCCAGGAAGGAGAGCCTCCATCACACTGCCATCAGGGTTCAGGACATCTTCAAAGCCTCGGCCCAGCAGCACACACACATCCGAGTGGTTTTGACCAGCGGCGTGGCCGGCAGCGGAAAAACCTTCTCGGTGCACAAGTTCAGTCTGGACTGGGCCGAGGGCCTGGAGAACCAGGATGTCAGTGTGCTGGTGGTGCTCTCCTTCAGGGAGCTGAACCTGCTGGGAGAGCGGCCGTACAGCCTCCTCTCGCTGCTGGCTGTTTTCCATCCCACGCTCCAGAAGCTGACGGCAGAGGAGCTGGCTGTCTGCAGGCTGCTCTTCATCTTTGACGGCCTGGATGAAAGCAGACTTTCTCTGGACTTCAGCAGCAGCCGGCGGCTGCTTGACGTCTCCCAGCAGTCTTCAGTCAGCGAGCTGCTCACTAACCTCATCCGGGGGGATCTGCTGCCCTCGGCTCGGGTCTGGATCACTTCCCGACCGGCGGCGGCCCATCAGATCCCTCCAACATGTGTGGACAGACTGACAGAAGTGCGAGGCTTCACTGACGCCCAGAAGGAGGAGTACTTCAGGAGGAGGCTGAGTGATGAGGAGCTGAGCAGCAGAATCATCTCCCACATCCAGACCTCCAGGAGCCTCCACATCATGTGTGGAATCCCAGTCTTCTGCTGGATCACTGCTACAGTTCTGGAGCACATGTTGAGCAGCGAGCAGAGAGGAGAGCTGCCCCAGACCCTGACTGACATGTACTCCCACTTTGTGCTGGTTCAGACTCACAGGAAGAAGCTCAAGTACCATGAAGGACCTGAGACGGGTCCACAGGAGCTGACGGAGGCTGACAGGGAGCTTCTTCTGAAGCTAGGCAGGATGGCCTTTAAACATCTGTACAGAGGAAACATGGTGTTCTACCAAGAAGACCTGGAGCAGTGTGGTCTGGATGTGACTGAGGCCTCGCTGTTCTCTGGAATCTGCACTCAGATCTTCAAAAGAGAGTGTGTGATCTTCCAGAAAGCCGTCTACAGCTTCGTCCATCTGAGTGTTCAGGAGTTTCTGGCTGCAGTCTTCATGTTCCACTGTTTCACCAACAGGAAGACACATGAGCTGAAGACATTCATGGTTGAGGTTCATGCTTTCACATCTCTCGACGTTTTCCTGAAGATGGTCCTTCAGAAATCCCTCAGAAGTCCAAACGGCCACCTGGACCTGTTTGTCCGCTTCCTTCATGGCCTCTCTCTGGAATCCAACCGGAGACTCTTAGAAGGTCTGCTGGGTCGGACAGAGATCAGTCCAGAAACCATCCAGAGAGTCATCCAGAACCTAAAGAAGATCAACAGTGACACAATTTCTCCTGACAGAAGCATCAACATCTTCCACTGTCTGATGGAGATGAAGGACCTCTCAGTACATCAGGAGATCCAAGAGTTCCTGAAGTCAGAGAACAGATCAGAGAAGAGACTCTCTGAGATCCACTGCTCAGCTCTGGCCTACATGCTGCAGATGTCAGACCAGGTCCTGGAGGAGTTGAACCCGAAGAACTACAGGACAACAGAGGAGGGACGACGGAGACTGATCCCAGCTGTGAAGAACTGCAGGAAGGCTGAGTGAGTCCACAAGTCTTCATGATCAATGTCTCAGTGATGATTGTAGAAAGTAGTTCCTGTAGTTCCTCTGTGGAGATGATCCTCAATGATCTGTCATGAAGAATCCATCAGTCCACTCGTCCCGTTATTCTCTACATTTACTGCTGTTACTAAATGTAAACAATCCCCTCCAGAGGTTGGCTCAGTTCTCAGGATCTGTTCAGACTGAGGCTGTCAGTCTTCCTTCATGTTGTAATTCACATTCACTCTGTTCTTGTCTGGAATATTCAAATATATTCCAGTTTTTGAATTCCTCTCATCAGCCCTCAGACAAAGCAGCAGATCTTCTCTTGATCTTCTTGAGACTGTTTCCATCTGATGAAATAATTCCTGTCAGACTCAGCAGGAACAGGACTAAAGACCTGCAGCTCAGTGCAGCGGGGCAGGTTGTGGAGTTTCTACAGGAGAGCAGGTCTGATGTCCAACTGTCCAACAAAGTGTCCTCTCTCATAGCATCCTGTCCTCTCTGGTCTCATTTACAGTCTTTCTTTCTGTGGACTCTCTGATTCTCACTGTGAAGTGATCTCCTCAGCTCTGAACTCTGACCCCTCCCATCTGAAACTTCTGGATCTGAGTCACAACAACCTGAAGGATTCATCAGTGAAGATTCTGAGTGCTGGACTGGAGAGTCCAAACTGTAACCTGGAGACTCTGAGGTCAGTTCACTGTCTGAAGGTAGAATCTGTTGGAGTGAAAGGACTGAGAGGAGTTTAGGAGGATTCCAGATGTTGTTTGGACAGAGAGTGGACTGAGCTCTGCAGCATGTTGATGAGAGCTCTTCTCCTCCTGGTGGCTTCAGCTGTTTGGACTTTACATTTCTAAACTCTTCCAGTCTGAACCTTCTTCAGCTCTCAGTCACTTCAACATCAAACTCTGTCCTCTAATCTCACTTCTTTCTCTCTTTATTCAGCTTGGTTAGCTGCAGTTTGTCAGAGATCAGCTGTTCTTCTCTGGCCTCAGCTCTGAAGTCCAACCCCTCCCTCCTGAAACATCTGGAACATCTGGACTTGAGTTTGAACCGTCTGCAGGATTCAGGAGTTGAGCGGCTGTGTGGTTTTCTGCAGAGTCCACTCTGTGGTCTGCAGACTCTGAGGTCAGACTCCATGTTTGAGTGTGTTTCAGTGAAAGTTGTGTTGACACTAGGGCTGTCACGATATCAAATTTTCTCTTCACGATTATCATGGGCAAAAAATATCACGATAACGATATTATCACGATATCAGCAAAAATTTAATTAATAATGGTACAAACACTCAGATTCATCTTTAATTTTATTTTTGTTTGTTTTCTCTCTATTCCCAGATGAATTACATTCAGAATACCTGTCAAATGAGGTGTTGAAACAATATGAGAACAGTAACTGTACAACTGCAAACCAAAAGTGTAGTTACACTCAACTAATTAAAATCTGATGAACTGATTAACAGATGATCCACAGCAGAGGCGTAATTTACGTAGGGTTGGTGGGTTATGAAAACCCACGGGCCCTGTTAGGGTGAAATCCTGTCCCACCACCACACTGCCGAGGATTTTTGTTTGTTTGTTTGTTTAAATCCGAGGTGGAATGAACGCAGCAGCTGCTTCTCTCCAGCCAGAAGCGCTGCTCCTGGCTAGGGCCCCGAGCTGAAGGGGGCCCCAAGGGACGGCTGACATCAGTCAATTTCAATGACAAATTTAAGGCGCTACGCTAGACGCTGCAACGACAACGTGTCGAAATTCCCCCTCATGGGGCCCTTTTCCGAGTGCTCACCGGTTAGTTGCTAGAAGGGGGCCGGCAGAGAAGACGGCGGATATCAGCGACCCAACTTGAAATCCCCCCGGACACATTACAATGACACGTCTGGAACCTACCTAATGGGGCCCCACTACTACCCGGCTAGCTTCAACGTGCAGTCAGTGTTGCTGAACACACTTTTTTCGGGTTAGGATCGAGCGTCTCGCTGTCGCTGTCGGCCACCGCCGACATGTTTAGTTCACTCGTGACGCTCGCTAGCTGGGAGCCCCGCTAGCTAGGAGCCGTGCCGCTACCGCTGCTCTGCTGTGTTTACATGTGAGGGGAGGGGGAGAGGCTGGGTGGCTGTAGGAGGGAGACGAAGCAGGGCGGAAGAACAGGAGCGGATTTTGAAAATGCGCTTCAACACGTTTCAAGTGGCACTAGATCCTCTTTACGATATTATCATGTGCGCATTTTGAACACGATATTGAAATTTCATTTTTTAATACCACGATTATTGTCAATAACGGTTTACCGCGACAGCCCTAGTTGACACTAAAGTGCAGACATCGAGAGTGAACCACCCTGAGGATCTCCAGGAGAAATCAGAAATCAGAAAGATTTATTGGCCAGGTTTGACAACAAACTCGGGATTTGACTCCGGTTAGCCGCGCTCTCAGCTGGGTGCACAGATGAATACCAAAGGATAAATACACAAAAGGATAGAGACAGATCAAACACTCAGTTAACTTAAGGTTAACTACTGAGAAAATAAATACCCAAAGAAGAGAGGCATAACATTAACATCAGAATCACAAGTTTTTACAATAACACAGATAAAACTGAAACCCCAAGAATGTAGAATATAGATATAGAATATATAAGAAACGTAGCTTCTTCTCTGGTCTTTAGTCCTGTGACGGTGGCAGACCCGTGTGCAGCTCCACATTTCAGAGCTTGCCAGAAGAAGAAAGGAGCTGCAGTGGATCATTGACGGTGAACCTCTGACACGCTCCATGTTGACCTTCAGCTTTCAGAGCAGGCTGATCTCTCCTGGATCAAGCTGTCACTGATCTCCCAGCTGGAGCTCCAGACTCTCAGCAACTCTGCAGACTCTGGACTTGTTGGCTTTCTGTCCAGTAACCTTGGCTGTTGACATGTCCTGCACTGGGCTCTGCTTCTGTTTGGTCTTCACATCAATTCAGCTCTCCAAAAGATCAAAGATCAAATCAGGGAGAAGAAGAACCCCAGTTCTTCTTTCACTTGCTCGGAGCTCCAACCTTCGTAAAGAGGAAATTGACACCAAGGATCAGTCTGATCAGTCTCTTTTAAAGAGGATTTACTCATTTCTACCTCATTTCAGCTCACATTTACAACCAAAGTGAGAAAATACTCAGAAGCAAATGTTGAAGAATTTGAGTTCTGTATAGAAGAGGTTAAAACTAAGGGCCAATCCCAATTCTACCCCTTTCCCCTACCCCTCAGCCCTATCCCTATGATATGCGCGTTCACGAGGCTTAAGGGCTATCCCAATTCTACTTTTTGAATAGGGATAGGGGAGAGGGGGAGGGCTATTTCACCCCTTTCAGAGAAGTCTGCATCGATTCTCCCTATTCTCAATAGGGGTAGGCGGAGTTTCGCATTGGCCAGAAAAAATCAACATGGCGCCCAAATGTCAGCTTGCTTTCTGTATACTATTTAAGAAGCTATACAAAGTGCAATTGCTTCACTGAAATTTATAGATATCCTAGCGTGACAGTGTACCAGTTATGGATTAATGTTTTAGCGCTGCGTAGCACCGTTTCCGATCGTAAATTTGTAACTTCTGAAGAGCACTGATCACTGTATTAACGTCATCTTTTATCATGTTTTTAACATAATATGTTTGACACAGGGACCCCCGATGAAACCCGACTTCTGATGAGGGCCAAGGGGTATCCCAATTCATAGTGCTGCAAAGATAGCCCTAGCCCTCAGCCCAATTCTAAAAGGGGTAGGAGAATGATAGGGGTAGGGCCAAGGGCAGAGGGGTAGGGGTAAGTGGTAGAATTGGGATTGGCCCTCAGGGTGCTTTCGCACCTACAGCATTTGGTCCGCTTGAAGCGGACTAGCGTTCCCAACTCCTGCAGGTTTGGTTCGTACGCGCTGGTGTGAAAGCAGACCAGTTAGTTTTGGTCCGGGACAAAGAACCGCACCGAGACCTCCTCGAGGAGGCGGTCTCGGTGCGGTCTCGGCGCGGTCCGCTGCTCTGCTGGTGTGAACGTTGACCGGCCTCGGTCCTGTCCGCTCTGTTGTGGAGAAGGCTTTTTGGTCGGCGGAGGCTTCCGTAGCAAGCCGCGCGGCGCATCACGTCACACATGCCGGCCAATCAGGGTTCACTTCCGCCACCCAAAACACACTATTATGTGAACAGCGCCACCAAGGGGCAGGAGGGTCATAGTGGATAGTTCATCTGCAAAAACAAGTGGTGTGAATGCGAACTGAACTAGTTGACAGCTGCAACATTTATGAACAATTTATGTCCGAACCGAACCACTCTCGCGGACTCGTAAGTGTGAAAGCACCCTAAGTATTCAGTCTTGTCCAGCATTAACTTAAAAAAAGGTTTTTGAATCTATAAGAGTTACAGACCCACAATATGTAAACTTCTGTGCAGAGCTGAATGAATATCAGTCATTCATCCCCTCTTCAATAACTGTTTCAAACAGCACGAAACCAGCAGCCCTGTTCTTCCCTGTTGTAGCGTCCCCTGGTCCAACAGACCAGCTGGACGGGGGCCAGACTTCCTTCATGCAGCGTGAAACTGGATGAACAAAGCACATTTCCATTTCAGTAGTGGGTTCTATTTTTACAGGAGTGACCCCCAAACCCACGCTCCAAACATTTCAAATAGCAAAGGCAGAAGTAAACAAATGCACCTCATTCTGCCGACCAAGGGGCTGAAACAAAGTTCACGACTGCGATGTGAAGTTAATATCTCATGGGGTCTGCTGGCAACACACAGCACCGTCCCCCACGGATAATAAATCATCACCATTTAGTAGAATCAATAAACGTGTACACGCCATTTTCCTCCTCGTCTTCCTCTTTGTTCTTCCATCCATCCATCCATTTTCTACCGCTTATCCGGGGCCGGGTCGTGGGGGCAGCAGTCTCAGCAGGGATGCCCAGACTTCCCTGTCCCCAGACACTTCCTCCAGCTCTTCTGGGAGGATCCCAAGGTGTTCTCAGGCCAGCCGCGAGACATAGTCTCTCCAGTGTGTCCTGGGTCTTCCCCGGGGTCTCCTCCTGGTGGGACATGCCTGGAACACCTCCCCAGGGAGGCGCCCAGGAGGCATCCTAACCAGATGCCCGAGCCACCTCAGCTGGCCCCTCTCAATGTGGAGGAGTAGCGGCTCTGCTCCAAGCTCCTCCCTGGTGACTGAGCTCCTCACCCTATCTCTAAGGGAGCGCCCAGCCACCCTACGGAGGAAGCTCATTTCGGCCACTTGTATCCAGGATCTTGTCCTTTCGGTCATGACACAAAGCTCATGACCATAGATGAGGGTGGGAACGTAGGTTGACCGGTAAATCGAGAGCTTCGCCTTTCGGCTCAGCTCCTTCTTCACCACAACGGACCGATACAATGACTGCATCACTGCAGCCACTGCACCGATTCGCCTGTCAATCTCACGCTCCATCCGTCCCCCACTCGTGAACAAGACCCCAAGATACTTAAACTCCTCCACTTGGGCCAGAGTCTCTCCACCGACCTGGAGAGGGCAAGCCATCTTCCTCCAGTCGAGAACCATGGCCTTGGATTTGGAGGTGCTGATCCTCATCCCTGTCGCTTGACACTCGGCTGCAAACTGCCCCAGTGCATGCTGCAGGTCCAGGTTCAATGAAGCCAACAGGACAACATCATCTGCAAAAAGCAGAGATGAAATCCTGTGGTTCCCGAACCGGACCCCCTCTGGCCCCTGGCTGCACCTAGAAATTCTGTCCATAAAGATTATGAATAGAACCGGTGACAAAGGGCAGCCCTGCCGGAGTCCAACATGCACCAGGAACAGGTTTGACTTACTGCCGGCAATGCGGACCAGACTCCGACTCCGGTCATACAGAGACCGGGCGGCCCTAAACAAGGGACCCTGGACTCCGTATTCCCGGAGCACCCCCCACAAGACACCACGAGGGACACGGTCGAATGCCTTCTCCAAGTCCACAAAACACATGTGGACTGGTTGGGCAAACTCCCACGAGCCCTCGAGCACCCTATGGAGGGTATAGAGCTGGTCGGACTTTCCCAGCAGACCCTCACAACATGTTTGGATCTGCCAAGTCTGTCTGGTTTCCTCCTCCGGCAGTGAATCCAACTCACCACCAGGTGGTGATCGGTCGACAGCTCTGCCCCTCTCTTCACCCGAGTGTCCAAGACACATGGCCGGAGATCAGATCTCCGACCTAGGGTGTCCTGGTGCCAAGTGCACTTATGGACACCCCTGTGCTCGAACATGGTGTTTGATATGGACAAACAGAAGTCCAAAAACAAAACACCACTCGGGTTCAGATCAGAGAGGCCTTGCGATCAAATCACCCCCTTCAAGGTCTCACTGTCGCTGCCCATGTGAGCGTTGAAGTCCCCCAGTAGAACAATGGAGTCCCCAGTCAGAGCACTGTCCAGCAACCCCTCCCAGGGACTCCAAGAAGGCCAGGTACTCTGCAATGCTGTTCGGCCCGTATGCCAAAACAACAATGAGGCACCTGTCCCCGACCCGAAGGCGCAGGGATGCGACTCTCTCGTTCACTGGGGTGAACTCCAAAACATGGCGGCTGAGCTGTGGGGCTATGAGCAAACCCACACCAGCCCGCCGCCTCTCACCGTGGGCAACGCCAGAGAAGTGGAGAGTCCAGCCCTTCTCGAGAGGTTGGGTTCCAGAGCCCAGGCTGTGTGTGGAGGTAAGCCCGACTATATCTAGCCAGTATCTCTCAACCTCCCTTACAAGCTTGGGCTCGGGCTCGGGCTCGGGCTCCCCCCCCCCCCCCCGTTCTTTTTTCGCCTCTATATAATGTTTTTGGGGTCATGATGTTGCCTTAAATCTCCAGATAATAACATTAGCTAACAAAATGTTCCCTCTAGTGCAGTCATCTGCATACATAATAGATAAAGAGTAATGTTACATTGATTCAAAAATAAAAAAAAAAAAACCTGCAGTCAGTGCTGCATTCAAGTTGACTCGGGGACGCAATGGTAGCTAACAGCGAGCAGAGCGCTGTGTGGCAGCTTTTCTAACAAACTGGAAACACTGTTGCCCAGCTGCCATGGAAACACCCCAATAAATTGGAGGGAGAGATGCTGCTGCTGCAAGCAGCGGTACTAATGCTAGCTAGCTAGCTACCGCTAACAGTTCACAAGCTAGCATGAGGGATTTTGTATCCAACAAATAAAGTATTCGTGTTCGTATTCGTATTCGTATTCAAATCAAAGAAACATGACAAAACACTTTGTGAACATATCAACCTAATAGCTGAAATGGTGGCCCTTTTGGCTAATAACTACTGGAATGTCTTTCATTTAATGGGATTATGAGGGACTGTATTTCAATGGAGACAGAGCCCCGTAGTGGTCATACAGTGCAACTGCGATAAGAACAAATCACAAATCTCTGACATCGACATCACAGGTAACCGGTTACACATCAGTTAGAAGTCCCGGTTACACGTGTAGAAAAAATTGTCAACGTTGGCACCCCTAGTTTATATGCAGTCAATATTCAAGTTAAGGTCCAAATTCTGCCTTCTGAAACATTGGGAATAACCCGCTGACATGTGTGAGCAGACAGAGTTCCTCCTGTATACATGGTGATTGTGATCAGTTGGAACATTCCCATCTAAACTACGACGCACGGAGAATGTCATGAAAATCCAAACAGCAGCAGCAGCAGCACGGTGGATCAGGAACAGTCCGGGGCCGATAGCAGTGGCCTTTGTTTGTGCTTTGGTGCTGGTTCTGACCCAACAGCAGTGCTGAACACGACTGTTCCTCATGGTATTACTACAAGAAGAGAGTGTGAAGAAGAAAATGGAAATGGAGCCGGAGCTGTGCCATACACATCCATGCCACCGTTTAATGAAGCCATTTGTTTCCTCCTCGATCCAGAAGTGTGGTGCTGCGTCGGAGTTTCACCATGTTTGTTTACCTCTGCGTTTGTGTTTCCGGTGGGTTTGTCGCCAGACGCCGCATAGAACATGTGCATGACTGAGTGTAACCAGGTTATTGATAATATTCCAGTTTTTAAAGGGTTACTGACTGCATGGAAATGTAGTCAATCCCTTCAGCATCAAACTTTGTCCTCTAATCTCACTTCTCTCTCTCTTTATTCAGCTTGCAGGGCTGCAGTTTGTCAGAGATCAGCTGTTCTTTTGTGGTCTCTGCTCTAAAGTCCAACCCCTTCCTCCAGAAACATCTGGAACATCTGGACCTGAGCTGGAACCGTCTGCAGGATTCAGGTGTTTCTCAGCTGTGTGGTTTTCTGCAGAGTCCACTCTGTGGTCTGCAGACTCTGAGGTCAGTTGACTGTCTGTTCCTGTTGTAGAAGGAGAAATGTTTGTCAGCAGCTGATCTGAGACTCTGATCCTGCAGTGAGAGAGTGGACTGAGCTCAGCAGCAGCTGACTGGTGTGTGTGGACATGAGGAGTGTGAATGTTGTGTGTGATGAAGATCTACAACAACAGAACAGCTCATTGATCAGGACTCAGTAATGTGGAGCTGCTCATTTCTCCATCAATACATCTGATTGGTTCCTCATTGATTCTGCTGCTTTCTCTCTTTGTTCAGGTTGATGAGCTGCAGTTTGTCAAAGATCAGCTGTTCTTCTCTGGCCTCAGCTCTGAAGTCCAACCCCTCCCACCTGAAAGAGCTCCACCTGGATTCCAACCAGCTGCAGACTCCAGATGTGCAGCAGCTGGTTGACCTTCAGCAGAGTCCAGACTGCAGCCTGCAGACTCTGAGGTCAGTAGATGGTTGGAGTGAGTCCATGCTGCTTTCAGCAGGTTTGGACTAAACACAGTCAGTGTGAGAACAAAGATCCAGTGTTTGACTCTCAGTGAGGCTGTGAGAGGAGAACGCTGAGCAGCTTCAGGATTGGACAGCAGAGGACACACAGTCAGCCAATCAGAGGAGCCACAGGCTTGTTGAGTTGGTCTGACAGTGGTGGTCCTTCATGAGCTCTGAGCTGCTGACTGCTGCTCTGAACAGGACTGAAGTCCTCACTGCTTCACACTCTCTGACCACCACCTCTCATCTCTCTGCAGCTGGATGAGCGACTGAGAGCAGAGAAGAGGCTGTGAGTCCTGAAGATCCTCCTCCTCCTCCTCCTCCTCCTCCTCTCCTCAGATTGTATCATCAATAGATGTCCATGGCGTTATCAGAATTTGAAATGCTGCCGTACTGGAAAATGTTCTTCACTCAGAACTTTTCACCTCCCTGAATGTGACTCTATGGAACAATACATACATCTGACATGGGAACAAGTCCTTGTTTTTTAAAGACTGTTCTGAGAAGAATATTTGACTGACAACTGATCCTCGTCCAACTGTATAACTAACTGTTCCCAAAGTTTTTCATTTGGACCAGAGAAAGCCACGTTCCAACTGATGGTTTGGTTTGTATTCATTTTGTCACAGCAATTGGCAAACCTTCTCAAATCGGTAGACATGACCCACAACCACCACCATGAAAACTAAAGAGAAGACAAATATACATTATCAGCAGTGGCGGCTGGTGGTGAAATTTGTTGGGGGGGCTAACAAATGCTTGCATAATACAGATTAAATAGTTAACAGAGCTGCAAAAGCAACATCACCTATGATACATAGTTACATCAATTACAGGTAGCTACACTATACTTTTTTAGTGCTCTACATCAACACACTCTGTCTCTCTCTCGCTCTCTCTCTCTGTCACACGCATACATTTCTGCACTACATACGTGTTCCAACCTAACTTCAACGACTGCCCACAGACAGCCTGCTGCAACTATCTTATTACAACTGTTTGGTGACATGTAGCCAAACACGCTTCACTCAGCAAAAACAAGGTGTCACAGTCGACATGGGCCTACTTTATTTGAAAAGAAGCGCACATCGACGCCTTTCTGGGACGCAAACAGGTTAATCACCATGTCGTTGAAGTCTGGTATTTTTTGGATGAAGTCCGTCTCAGTCGACAGTGTGGCAGGTGCATTCAATCGGTCCAAATAATTAGATTATCCAAAGCAAATAGTCCACCTCGTTCATGCTAAGACCCGCCATTGCTGAACTTTTTCTCCCTCCTTCCCAACTCTGGCACCAATAGCAGCCCCGCTGAGTTGAACTGCTTCTATTGGTCAAGAGTCAGCGGCCTATGGGCTAACTGAAGTTAACCCAAAATGCTCAGTAAGCCACGGGAGGCGGGACATGACACCTGTCAATCACTTACAAGAACTAAATGAATGTATCTGCTGGGGCTGTAAAAAAATCAGCCCATTTAGAGATATTCTGTGTTTTCCTTTTAACTAATTGGTTCTGTTGCTACCTTTGGTTTTATCTAAACTTAAAACAATCTTAAGTTATTTAAAAAAATAATTTTCTCATCTTTTTTGTGTTAGCTGTCTTTTTATGCTTGGTCCATTTTTACAGTGTTTTCTCCAGAGAGGTTTTCCCGTGTCCCTGCAGTCTCATTCTCTCCTTCCTCTTTCCCCCTTGAATTACATATCCCCATACAGCGTGACAAGCATGCTGACAGCGTGCACACATATTTTAGATTATAGATTTTATTTCAGTCATAATGCATATTAAACAGAAAAGTACAAGGCAGGTAACACACACACACACACACACACACACACACACACACACATATATATATATATATATACATATATATGTATATATGTATGTATATATATATATATATATATATATATATATATATATATATATATATATATATATATATATATATATATGTATATATATCTGAGATCACTGAGATCTCTGTTCAAAAGAGCGCAATCCTCGGAACAGCTAAGATTCTGCGCAGAACCCTCAAGCTCCCAGGCCTCTGGTAGAGGACCCGAGCTTGAAGTAGACACAATACCGCTGGGTGGGCGAGAACACAGTTTTTTATATATTCTTCTTTTCCTTCCTTATTTATCTACTCTCTTCCCTTCTTCTTTTCCCTTTCCTTTCCTTTTTTCCGTCTCATTTTCCTCCTTTTTCTTTATTCTTCTCCCCCTTTATGAGGCCACTGAGAATAGTACTAAGAATAAATGATAAACAGGAATAGATTACAAAAAAACAAAACAAACAAAAACAATAAATAAACAATTCATTCATGATTAATAAAAAACAATAGAAGTTTAGTTTGGTTGTGAGTTTTGGTGTAATATGTATTGTAGGCTTTGTTTGCTACTTCAATGTAATGTATTTATCAGTGACCCTTATTTTGTATGTTTTGTATAATTTTTTGAATATATTCAGAGTTTGCTGTTTTTAGTTCCTTATCCAGAGTGTTCCACAGATTTACCCCTTTGACTGAAGTGCATTTTCCTGTGGTATTTGTTCTTGCTTTTATTTTATTAAATATTGCAGTGCCCCTCAGATTATATCTGCCTTTCTTTGCGTGAACAGTTCCTGCATGCAATTATCTCTTATGCCACAAGAACTGATTAGTGTAACAGAATGGAGTTTACCTCTCTTTGAACTTGAATACAGATAATAAAATCAAGGCAAAAAAGAAACCAAAAATGCTTCCTGAGACAGCGACACTGCCACCATAATTACAATGGGTTGCATTTTCTTACAAAATAAAATCTTGTAATTTTCCAAAATATAACCATGATAATCAACCTCTTCACTGTTGACCTTCATGTAAACACTTTACTCATGTTGTACAACTGGTTTCTGAACTGGTCTCAAGAAAGGACAGTTGCTTCAAGCATTCACCCTTCTTTCCCAAATCTCTTTGTCCCATCTGTATTTTAACCTTTCACACCAAACCATCATCATCTTTTTTTTTTTTTTTACTTCAACTACTTTTGCCAGTTTCCACTCGGAAATGTTGTCCACCAGGGATGTTGTCTTGTGGCAATAATCAAGAATAAAAAATGAGGCAGTAGATTTTCTTAACCTGGCTCCTGCCCTCAGGATGTCCTCATGAAGAATGGGATCAAGTTGATTCAACTTATGGGTTTTGTACACTTTGCCTGTTTTGACTCAACTGTTTCAACTCTTGTTCAAAAGCTTCTCTTCGCGCAGCTTTGTGGAGCGCTAAGAATCTCTCTTCAACACTAACTGTACCTGTTTTGTCTCCTTTTGTCCTTTCCCTTCATCACAGCATATCTTCCATCTTTATCATTTATTTCTTTGATAACTTCAAATTTGACAGAGTCCTTTATCAGCATGGCCACCCCCTCTCCCATGACTTTACTTATATGAACAATAGAATGTGTTACTGTAGCCATATCTTTTCAGTTTTTCATGTTCTTGTGATGACAAGTGAGTTTCTTGGAAAAAAAAAATCACCTGTATCTCGTCCTTTCTAAATTTTGTTAACACTTTTCCTCTTTTAATAGGATTGTTCATACCATTGACATTTAGTGACACCATTTTTATACCTCTATGTTGCATCACATTTTCCTTCTGCATCACTTTCTTTTCCTCCCATGTCATAAAACAAAAGTAATACAAAATCAGCATCTGCTAAAGTCAACAAGCAAAAAAAAAAAAAAAGTCAAAAATTGGTCTTCCAAGGCATTTGGTGGTTTCAAGACGATCCCCCTTTTGTTCCCTGCTGGTGGGTGGGATTAAAGTCCTCTCCTCGCAAGAGGGCCCCCCTTAGAGGCGGAGATCTCACAGGTGATCCAACAAATCCTTCCTATTTTTCTTTAACTAAAAAACAAACCAAAAAAAACAAAAAAAACACGATAATTCTGAACATAACAGGGTCACATTTGGCACAATGTTTAACTCAAGAATTTATAAAAGTATGTATAATGCAATGTCCATTGACTTATTTTATTTTAGTTCAGGGAGTTAGCTGCATGGAAGATGTGAGTTTAGATCTTGACCATGCAGAGCCTCATCCAGCCTCTCAGCATGTCTTGAAGCAGTCGGTCCACACTCAGGGCATTGTGGACGTCTGGAGAAGGATGCATCCCTTTAGGCATCATTTTAATGTTTTTAAGAGGTGTAATATTTTGCCTGTTGGTTTTACTGATCATTGTCTACTTTTAAACAGTATTTTTGTCAGGAACGTCAGGCCAAGAAGCGCCTACTGGCATTTAAACTCTGCTTTAAAGGTGGAATACAACATTTTCTCGAAAAGACGAAGCCCCACGTCTGTTACTCACTTTTTGAACAACGCGCATGCGCCAGACCGTCCGCCCGGCTCTCCTGCTTCTCCCAGAAAACGCGGAAGTGTACGAGCGCGATCTCCTCTTCTCAGGCGTGCACGGCTCTGTACAGTTTCTGCGATCCGCCTCGCTCATAAATAAAGCTTTTTTTTTCCGAAACAGCTACAGTTTCATTATGTCAGACTCGCCATCGGTAAGTACGAGCTCAGAAGCTCACCGGCTACATAAACACTCTGAATGCGCATGCGCAAAAGGGAGAAGCTGATTGGGCGCAAGCACGTAGAACCGCCTTACGAAAGCAGCTCGTCAGAATGATTGACAAACAGACCCACCAATTATTTAGGTGATCCACCCGGAAATCAAAATGTTGTATTACACCTTTAACCTTTGATAACAGTTTCAGGGAGGGTTACCCCCTGATCCCACAACACGCGCCGCTGCGCGTTCACGTCCGTTTGTGTGTGCGCGCGTCAATGCCCACTGCACGCATTCTCCTGCGCTCTGCTCCGTCACAGAGCTCCAAAAACATTGTGAAGCGCATGTGCGAGATGTTCAAGATCCCGTATACTGAGAGTACTAAAAGCCGGAACAACAACAACTCATTCATTCGTCGTTTCTTTGCCAAACAGTTTCTCAACTTCCACGATGAGTCTCTCTTCATCCATGGCGATAGTTTAGCTGCGCATCCGGAAGAGGACACGGACCCGACCCACTCCGTCTGTGCTGCACGTTAACTTCATTACCCTTTCACAATAAAATTAGTACACAAACGAACTGTATTAAGGGAATAAACATTACCACTGTATAAAAGGCTGGGTTTAGGGAGTGTCCGGGTTGGTTCCTGGCGGCCGGAAATGACAACTGGTCGTCAGCTGTGGCGTGTGGATTAGCGGATCCCCCTCTTTGAGTTACCTAAATCCTTTGCCTACGAGTCTGTGGTACCTCCACCTCGCAGACGTGTGCGTGTTGTGGTTGATGCCGCGGATCCTCAGTAAATGACAGAAGTAAGTGCAACTCACTCAGCTGTGTGCATTTGTCCCTATCAGCTGTGATCCCTGTGTTCCTTCTGCGCCGCGCTGGTCTCCCTCCTTACAGCAAGCATTCCTGCCGCGACCAAGTCGTGCCTGTGTGTCATCCGGTAGTTTAATCCGTTTTTATTCCCTTAATTGATAAATCGAGTGTCGGAGTTCTCGCCGATGGGAGCGCTTGGTTTGTTCACCCACACTGCGAGTGGCGGGTGGAGTTAGTTTAGCTTCCGTGTTGTGGGAGCGTTTGTCCCTACACCCGCACAGTCCGGGCGGGTGGCGTTTATTTGCCCCTATGTTTGTTATTCTTCAATGATGTATTTTTTTGTGTTGGTGTTTGATGATTGATGTGAATGATTTATTTTAATGTATGAGAAATAGAGACTGAAGCTGATTTCTTTATTATTGTTATTTCCAGAAACTGATTTGTGATCACGGGCATCAAGAATAAACACATCTGAAGAGCCAAACCTCTGCCTCCTCCTGTGTTCTAACCGACACTCATCTTGAGTGCTGGATCAACCTAAAGAACTGCGCCTCACGCCTTTCCTCATTTACAACCACTACATGGAAAACAAACCACATGCTATTTTGTTGACTCCACAAATGTATTCAAATATTGAAATATACACATTTTCAGTTTTTTGGATATTTGTAATGACTTTTATTTATGACAAAAAGCATATATTATTGTTCATGCAATATTGTTAAAAATAGATGTATAGCTATATGACTAACCATATCTTGTAACCTGGCACAATATAAGTACTAAAGATTATACAAAGATACTTCAGTAAACATCTCTGACAATAACCAAAAATGTAAACGTTTCAAATTATTTAATTTTGAAAACACGGAAGTTGTTTCAGTTCTCTTTCCTGTTTGGAGCTATCAGGACAGCGGAGCTTGACGCGCTCACGGCCAAAAATAGGTGGGACGCATATTTTTATCCCGGACGCTGCTGAGCACGCCGCTCGCGTCGGTGACGCACGCGAGTGAACGCTGGATGTGGAACTGCTCCCGACCACTACAATGGCAACCTGTTTGCTGCAGCCAGCGCGACGCAGCGCAACGCAGCCGAACGCTCCAAAAACGCGTGCTGTGGGATCAGGGGGTTAGTGCTTTTTGGGAGATTTTCAGAGAGAGGAAGGGAGATTTTAGCAGTCTCACCCCTAATTTCCACTGGACTTGAAAGCGCCGTGCTGCGCCGCGTTTCAGAAGCGAAGCGATGCACCGTGGCACCGGTGATTCGCTCCAGTTCTATTTTCTGCGCCGCTGCTTCAAAACCTCGTAAATTAACTGTCATTGAGAAAGCACCAGACAGGAAGTTAAACCGGAAGTTTCAAAATAAAACACAATGCACGACCTCACGGACGTAACTTTTTTCCTATATGTTGTTATTACACAACCTCGGGAGGCTCGAGAATCAGCTCAACAGGGTCCCAGACAGTAGCAAATGCGGAAATTACCGTTTTTATATAGAATAACCCATACAAAAGTAACTATTGGATAAAGAAAAGCACTCATTTGAGATCAATATAAACCATGTACTCACCCTTGCTGGAGGTAAATCACAGATCAATGTGGCTGGACGAGCAGAATGACCTTGCAGAAGCAAAATGATGTGTGTTTTTTTTATTTTCAGTTTATATCATGTGGTGTTCGTGTGATATCGAGAGCACGGGAACCTCTCCGAGGAGCAGCCCTCCCCATCCGGATGGCGCTGTGCTGCGCTGCCGGTGTGCGTTGAATTTCGGAGCAAGACGCTGGCACTCCGCTGCGCAGCGCAGCGTGGCGCTTTCGCGTCCGGTGGAAATTGGGGGTAAACATGTCGGCGGTGGCCGACAACGACAGCGAGACGCTTTATCCTAACCCGAAAAAAGTGAAGTCAGTGGTGTGGGAGTTTCTTGGGTTCCTAAAAGTGGAAGCGGATAAGTTTGACAACACGCCAATTTGCAAGAAATGCCGAGTTTCACAAAAATCTGCCTTAAGCAGAGAATGGAAACAGGAAAAGAAAAATATCCCAGGGATTGTTCAGTAGGCATATCACTTGTCATTCTCCAGTTACACACAAACGCTTTGTCTCTGCTATCCACACATGATTTTGTTAATCTTGTAGTCAGATTTTGCACCCATCCAGGTAGTAGTGGGGCCCCATTAGGTAGGTTCCACACGTGTCATTGTAATGTATCTGGGGGGTTTCACGTTGTGTCGCTGATATCCGCCGTTTATCGGGGCCACCTTCTGGCAACTAACCGGTGAGTAATCGGAAAGGGCCCCATGCGGGGGATTTTCGACACGTTGTCATTGCAGCGTCTAGTGTAACGCTTAAAATTTGATTTTTTTTTTTTTTTCTGGGCATTGTGGGAAGATGGCGGCGCCCTACAGACCGCCAGCAGCAGCGACAAACAATAACAGAAACTAACTTTTTGTTGAAAACACAGTGAGTAAAATGAGTGAGGCGCAAGGCAAGAAAACTCGCGCAAACCCGATGATGGAAAAAGAAATCGAAGAGCTCCGTAAGTCGGTAGGCGCCCTGACAACTGATATGGCCAAGGTGCTAAAACAACTGAAGATGCTAACGGATCTCGTCAGTGAAGTAAAACAACTCAAAGAAATTATTCAAGAAAAGGACAAAACTATCGTACAGCTCGAAAGAAGGCTGCATGACCTGGAGCAATACTCAAGGATGGACGATGTTGTTATTTCGGGACTAAAAGTCCAACCTCGCTCTTATGCAAAAGCTGTGGAGAGAGGAGGGGAATTAGCAGCAGACGCTCCAGCCGAAGACCTGAGGACGCTGAAGATGCAAGTTTTGGATTTTTTTAAAAGTAAAAACATTGACCTCGATGCAACCAGCATCTCAGCTTGTCACACGCTACCTCGGAGGGGCATGAAGACCAACCCTGTCATCATTTTGCGTTTTGTGAACCAAATGGACAAGACGGCTTTATTGATGCAGGGGAAGAAGCTGAAAGGAACACAGGTATATGTTAATGTTAATGAGCATCTAACGAAGAAGAACGCCAAAATTGCACGGGAGGCCCGTATCTTGAAGAAGAACGGCAAGATCAAATCAACATGGACCAGGAACTGCAAAGTGCTAATTCGACTAAATGGATCTACTCCTGAGGAAGCCAAGACAGTAACGGTAAGAGAACTTAAAGACCTTGAAGCTTCCAGATAATGTTACCGTTGCTGTCCCCACTAAGAGTGATGTGGCCTGGAGGGCTACAGATAAGCTGCAATGGAAAATAGCCGAATGGTTTATGTACTCCCTTTTTTTATATTTCTTTCAATTTTAATTTTTGGTGTTCTCTTTTGCCCAAAATACAATGCATTTTGCATGGATATCCCTTTTTTGTGTGGATGTGGACTTCTCCTTATTTCTATTTGCTACTATTTGCATGGATCAGTGTTGTGGGACATATCCGGGAAGTCGTTTTTTTGTTTGTTTTTTTTCTTCCAATTTCTATTGGCAATACTTTTCGTTTTTCTTCTTTCTAATGAATGAAAAACTTTTGATGAAGGACTTTTTTCAAAGACAATGACATCTATGGAGGCTGAAAATGCAGTCTTCTTCAGTTGTCAAAAAACACCTGTGGAAGAACAGTGGTCTTCGATGTGTTTTGATGAAGATATTGACCCGGAGAGTAATTTCTTTAAGTGTGGTAATACAAATAACTGCCGTTATTATACAGAGAAGCAGTTTAATACCATTAAATCAGATAATAGTATATCAATTATTCATTTCAATGCCAGAAGTCTATATGCGAACTTCCAAAGTATTAAGGATTATGTAAGTCAGTTTACCACACCATTCAGTGTGATTGCAATCTCAGAGACTTGACTTAACTTGGAAAAAGGAGTGGACTTTCATTTAGAAGGATATGATTTGAATTTCATGAACAGAACAAACAAGATGGGAGGGGGGACAGCTCTGTATGTAGATAAAAGGTTAAAGTACCACATTGTGGAAGGTATGACTAATGCTATTGAAGATGTGTGTGAATGTATAACCATAGAGATTGTTATGGAAAAAAAGAAAAATACTATTGTCAGCTGTGTTTACAGAGCTCCTAGCTCCAGCATTGCAGTATTTCAGAATTGGATGGAAGACACGTTTACAATGATGGAGCAAAAGGTCATGTTCATTTGTGGGGATTTCAATATTGACCTATTTAATCGTGACAAGCTTTCAACGCCGGATGAGTTTGTTGCTGCTATCTATAGCATGGCTTTATATCCTATTATCACCAATCCTAGTAGAATAACGTGTCACTCTGCTACATTAATTGATAATATATTTACTAATAACATGAAAAATAATATAGTGAGTGGATTATTATTGAATGATATCAGTGACCATTTGCCAGTTTTTGTAATGTATAATTGTGATTACAGCATGAAGAAGGTTGGGAAAAGTCTGGGCTCTGTGAGAGTAAGAACGGACAAAGCTCTTGATGCATTTAAAACCGAGTTGATATCCCATGACTGGAGGAATGTGTATGAAGAGAAGGGTGTTGACTCAGCATATGATGCTTTTTTAAATTCATTTCTACGGCTGTATGACAAAAACTGTCCTTTGCGACAATGTAGAAAGAAACCAAACTGTTCTGATAAGCCCTGGTTCACAAGTTAAATGCCTGTAAAAAAAAGAATAACTTATATAGAGATTTTATGAAACATAGAACTAGTGATAAAGAAACCAAATATAAAACATACAAAAAATAAGTTAACTGATATTATTAGGAAACGTAAGAAAGATTATTATAATGTTATACTAGAAAAGAACAAAAATAACATTAAAGGTACTTGGGATATTTTAAACAAAATTATCAGAAATAGAACAACCAACTCAGGCTACCCAGATCTTTTTATTCATAATGAAAAGGCTATCACCAACATGAACGAAGTGGCTGAGGGGTTTGACAATTTCTTTGTGAACGTGGGACCTGAACTAGCAAGACAAATAAAACCTCCACAAGGGGGAGATGTTTTTCAGAACTTAGGTGAAAGAATTCCGGATACAATCTTTTCGAGGAATACAGATAGAAATGAAATTATTAATATTGTCAACAAGTTCAACAATAAGACATCAAAAGATTGGAATGGCATTGATATGATGGTGATTAAGAAAGTAATTATTGATATTGCGGATCCATTAACGTACATTTGTAACCTGTCTTTCAAATCAGGCACATTCCCTTGTAAAATGAAAACTGCTAAGGTGATCCCATTGTACAAAGCTGGTGATAAACATCTTTTCACTAATTATAGGCCAGTTTCCTTACTCTCTCAATTCTCAAAAAATTCTGGAAAAGATATTGTTATACGTTTGGACAGTTTCATTGAGAAGCATCAACTATTAATGGATTGCCAGTATGGTTTCAGAACAAACCGATCAACTTCAATGACTTTAATGGAATTAGTGGAAGAATTAACAAGTTCAATTGACAATAAGACATATGCAGTCGGGATTTTTATTGATCTGAAGAAAGCGTTTGATACAACTGATCTTGGTATTTTATTGCATAAGTTGGAAAGGATGGGGATTAGAGGGGTAGGGTATAATTGGTTGAGTAGCTATATTGGAAACCGGCAACAGTTTGTTCAAATGGGTGAATACAGATCAACTAGCTTGGATATTACATGTTGTGTGCCTCAAGGTTCAATTCTGGGACCCAAATTATTTACTTTATATATTAATGATATATGTAAAGTATCTAGTATTGTGAAGCTGGTTATTTTTGCAGACGACACGAATATCTTTTGTTCTGGGGAAAATTTACAGCAGCTGTTGGATGTTGTCTCAGCAGAAATGTGTAAGCTGAAACTGTGGTTTGACACTAATGAATTATCACTGAATCTCAAAAAAACTAAATTTATAGTATTTGGTAAAAGTAAGATAGACTTGAATGCGCAAGTCGAAGTAACGATTGATGGTGTTGGATTAGAAAGGGTTTTTGAAAATCCTTTCCTGGGAGTGATTGTTGACCACAGTTTCAGCTGGAAACCCCATATAAACTATGTTTGATTGAAGTTAGCAAGAAGTATTGGAGTCTTAAGTAAAGCAAGATTAATCCTGAACCAGAAATCACTATTCATGTTGTACTGCACTCTTATACTACCGTATTTAACTTATTGTGTGGAGGTGTGGGGGAACACTTATAAAAGCAACTTACAGACTCTGTGCTTAATGCAAAAAAGAGCAATAAGAATAGTTAGTAATGTAGGTTATCGTGATCACACGAATGAACTGTTTTTAAATCTCCAGACATTGAAGCTCATTTACATAGCAGAATTCAGAACTGCACAAATAATGTACAAAGCAAGCAATAACTTACTTGCTGGTAATATACAAAAAATGTTTAGAGAGAGAGAAGGAGGGTATGACTCCAGGGGCAAATTTAAATTAAAACAACCCACTGTCTATACCACTCTGAAAAGCATGTGTATTTCAGTCTGTGGGGTGAAACTGAGTTTATTAAGGAAAGTAAAAATGTCCGACTCTTTAAAACACAGTTAAAGCACCTTCTGTGTCTGAAATATAGATTGGACTGATGTTATGATGGGGAGTGAAGGAAAGGACAGGAGAAGGGAAGAAAAAGGAAACAAAGAAGGAAGGAAGAAAAGGAAAGAGGTAAGGAGAAGAACAGGGGAAGGGGAACAGGAAGAAGGAAGGGGAGAGAGACGGGAAAGAGAGGAAAGGAAAAAGTGAAGGAAGGAAAGGGAAGAAAAGAGAGGAGAAAGAAGGGGAAAAAGATGAAAAAGAAAAGGGGAAGTTGAGAAGAAGGAAGGAAGAAAAAAGTAAGAAAGGGGGAAAATAGGGTAAAAAGAGAAAAAAGGAGGAAAGGTAGGAAACGGAAAGGTGAAGAGAGAAGAGGAGGTATTAAAAAATAAATAAATAGAAGGGAAAGAGGAAGGAAGAGAAGAAAAAAGTGCATGTATGTAAATTTGGCTATGTACATATATATGTGCGTACATGTGTTTTGAATATTTTGTGCAGTTCTATTTCTTTTTAGTTCTTTGTTGGAATATTAACTACTCATTGGTTGTTGAGATTGTTTTGGGTTTTTTTTTTTTTGTTTTTTTTTTGGTTGTTTGTTTTGCTTTGTTATAAATGTTGAACAGGAAGAAGGTTAGGCATGTATAAGCTATGTAGCTTCAGCCTAAACCTTTTCGGTCAACCTGGTTTTCAGTGGTGTTGCTTTGGTTGGTATACTTTTCAATATGATCGAAATAAACCAATCTCAATCTCTCAGTCTCTCTCTCTCAAATTTGTCATTGAAATTGACTGATGTCAGCCGTTCCTCCGGCCCCCCTTCAGCTCGGGGCCTGAGCCAGTAGCAGCGCCTCTGGATGGAGAGAAGCAGCTGCTGCTCATTCCGCCTCGGATTCAAACAAACAAACAAAAGTTCTCGGCAGTGTGGTGGTGGTACAGGATTTCACCCCAACAGGGCCCGAGGGTTTTCATAACCCACCAACCCGACGTAACCTACGCCTCTGCTGTGGATCCTCTGTTAATCAGTTCATCAGATTTTAATTAGTTGAGTGTAACTACACTTTTGTCATGCAGTTGTACAGTTACTGCTCTCATATTGTTTCAACATCTCATTTGACAGGTATTCTGAATGTAATTCATCTGGGAAAAGAGAGAAAACAAACAAAAATATAATTAAAGATGAATCTGAATGTTTGTACCATTATTAGTTACATTTTTGCTGATATCGTGATAATATCATTATCATGATATTTTTTGCCCATGATAATTGTGAAGAGAAAATTATTAATTATTATTATTAATGTTTGCATGCGTGTGCTTGTGAGGAAGGGAAGCAATGTAAATGGTAAATAATTACCACTGTTTTTTTCAGGACCATGGACAGTACCACTCTCTCTCTCTCTCGCTCTCTCTCTCGGTGCATGCTGGGAGTGGGCGGCGGCTGGAGTGTGTGAGAGCGTGGTGTGTGTTGTGTGGCGTTTTGCTTGTTTTTTCTGTTTGTTTAAGTTGTTAATGTTCACATTCACCGTAGTTTATTAATCACAGAGCACATTTATTAGTTTATATCGTTTATTTGGGTTCTTGGTGGGTTTTGCGGTCTGTTTGGGGGAGGTCTGGCTGCAGCCATGACCAACCTCAGACAGCTCACCCGCAAACACGGGGTCCGGGTGATGGCCCAGTTCCCCTGCAGCGTGGAGGACGTGGCCCTGGCTGTGGGGGAGAAAGTGGGCTACGACAATGTTAGGTCGGTCGCGAGGATGAACAGCGCTGTGGTCATCTTCCTGGACCGGATGGAGCAGGCTAACGCTGTGGTGGAGTCGGGCATTACCGTCGCGGACAGGTTCGTCCCGGTCCAGCCGCTGTCTCAGCCTGCTGTCCGGGTCGTCCTGTCCAACGTCCCTCCCTTCGTGCCAGATGAGCTTCTGATCCGCGAGCTGTCCAGATTTGGAAAGGTGGTGTCCTCGGTGAAGGACATCCTTTCTGGATGTAAGTCTCAGCTGCTGAAGAACGCCGTGTGCCACCGAAGACACGTATTTATGATACTCAACAACCAGAGCGAGGAGCTGAACCTTCGATTCCGCGTGAGATTAAATGATTATGATTACGTTGTTTTCACGAGCTCAGCTGGCATGAAGTGCTTCGGCTGTGGACAGGAGGGACACCATCAGGGCCTGCCCGGCCGCGTCTGCTCCATCTGGTTCAGCAGGATCTGTCTCTCCGGAGTCCGGCTCTGCTGGGTCTGGCTCGGCGGAGGCGGACCTGTCGGGACCGGGTTCCGCGGGACCCGGCGCTGCGGCCGCGGCCGCCCCGGCCCCGGCGCCGCGGGCCAACGCCTGGGGAGTCCCTCCACCGGCGGCGGCTCCGGGCTCCCAGGGGACGCGGCGGCCCCGGCTCAGTCCAAGCGGCCGACTGCGGCTCCTCGGACCTTCCCGAGGAGGCGATCTGTCGTGGCCCCACAGGAGAGCACCGAGCACGGGGTGAGTAGTGTAAATACACCGGGTGAAGCAGAAGGTGACGGCAGGAGAGAGGAGAGCGAGTCTGCCGGGTGGAGGGACACTGACACTAATGTAAATAACACTGCGGAGGTGGAGGGAAAAAAAGAAAAAAAACAGGAAAAAAAGTGGGTGAGGGAGGGGAGGAGAAGCAAGGTGAGGTGGAGGGACAGGTGGAGCAAGATCAGGGTGAGACAGTGGTGGAGGAGGAGCAGGGGGAGACAGTGATAGAAGAACAGGTGGAGGAGGAACAGGGAGGAAAAGCGATGGAGGAGGACGGAGGAGAGGCAGGCAGGAGTGCCTCATGGGCTGAGCAGGTGGAGGAGGAGGAGATGGAAGAGGACAAGGTAGAACGTGTAAAACCAGCTAAAAGAAAGAAAAAAAGTAAGAATTCAGATGCAAAGAAAAGTTGTGGAGACAGCCGGGCTTCAGATGACAGTGACAGTGAGTGTGTGTCAGGCAGCAGTGATGTTTCTTTTAGCAGCTCACAAAAAAACAGGTCACCATACAGCGCAGACAAAATCAAAACGTTCTTACACCAGACCAAGAACCAGCACAGGGTGAAGGTGGGGGATTATTTTCCTGATTTAAGTGTTTTTATTATCTCGGCCAGGCTCCATATGAGCAATAAGCAGGAGTCTGGTATCACTGATCAGGAGAGCGATAGGTTGAAGAAACTGGTAACAAAAGCAAGAAAGCAATTAAATGAGGGTGGCAGCCAGGTGGTTTTTAATTAATTTATTTGTTCTTATCCTGGTTTTAGACATCTCTTTTATCATGGATGTTTTTAAGCTGGGTGTTTTAAACATAAATGGAGCCAGAGATCTGAGAAAGAGACAGTCAGTTTATGAGACAGTCACACTGAAGAAGATCGACGTCCTGTTCCTTCAAGAAACGCACAGTGATTTTAACATTGAGGCTGAATGGAGGAGGGAATGGGGGGGGGGAGGCCATCTTAAGCCACCTTACTCCTCTCAGTGGAGGAGTGGGCCTCCTCTTCTCCAGGGCTTTTAACCCCGACTCCCTGGAGGTCCAGCATTGTGTACAGGGGAGGCTGCTTTTAGTTAAAGCTCAGTTCCACCATTTTAAACTTGTATTTATTAACATTTATGCTCCAACAGCCGGTGCAGAGAGGAAGCAGTTTTTCCTCAAACTGACTGAGGTGGTAAGTGGGTGTGGGTCGGAGCACTATTTGTTTGTGGGTGGGGATTTTAACTGCACGGAAGACGCGACTTTAGATTGCAACCATGCAGAGCCTCATCCAGCCTCTCAGCATGTCTTGAAGCAGCTGGTCCACTCTCAGGGCGTTGTGGACGTCTGGAGAAGGATGCATCCTGACTGTCGGCAGTACACCTGGTCCCACTGTAGAGAGAGCAGGGTCTCCTCAGCCAGGCTGGATCGTATTTATTGTCTTAAGCATCATTTTAATGTTTTTAGGAGGTGTGATATTTTACCTGTTGGTTTTACTGATCATTGTCTACTTTTAAGCAGTATTTTTATCAGAGATGTGAGGCCAGGGAGCGCTTACTGGCATTTTAACTCTGTTTTAACCTTTGATAGAAGTTTTAGGGAGGCTTTAATGTTTTTTTGGCAGGGTTTTAGACAGAGGAAGGGAGATTTTAGCAGTCTTAGGCAGTGGTGGGACCACGGTAAGACGCAGATCAAACTCCTGTGTCAGCAGCACACCCTCAATGTCACAAGTGATATCACCAGATCTATGAAGGATCTAGAGACCGAGATAGTGGAACTGGAGCATTTAAGTGAGTCCACAGGAAATCGAGGTGATTTTGAAAACCTCAAAAGGAAAAAAATGGCTTTAGCCGACCTGCTGAACGTTAAAGTGCAGGGCGCATTGGTTCGGTCCCGGTACCAGACCATCACAGGGATGGATGCTCCCTCTAGCTTCTTCTTTAGCCTGGAGAAAAAGGCCGGACAGGGGAGAGTGATCCACGCACTGCTCTCGGACACGGGGGAGGAGATCACCGAACCATGCCAGATACGGAGGACGGCGGTGGGCTTCTACTCCTCCCTGTACGGGAGTGAGTTCAAGCAGGAGCTCCTGGAGGGGTTCCTGAGGGGACTGCCTCGGGTCTCTGAGGAGACCAACACAGAACTGGAGGCCTGCCTGGACATGCAGGAGCTGCGGGCAGCGCTGCAGGCGATGCCAACGGGCAGGTCCCCTGGGATCGATGGGCTCACCGCCGAGTTCTACAAGGCGTTCTGGGACATCCTGGGTACGGATGTCCTGGACGTCTACAACGAGTGTCTGGCCTCTGGTTCCTTGCCAGTGTCCTGCAGGAGAGCAGTGCTCACTCTGCTCCCCAAGAAGGGGAACCTGCAGGACATCAAGAACTGGCGCCCCGTGTCCTTGCTCTGTGTGGATTACAAACTCTTGTCCAAGGTCTTGGCCTCCAGGCTGGGGAGGGCTATGGAGCAGGTCATCCACCGGGATCAGACCTACTGTTTCCCCGGCAGGCCCATGGTGGACAACATCCACCTGATTCGGGATGTTTTGGAAGTCTCTAGTTCTTTGGACATCGATGCTGGTCTGATTTCAGTAGATCAGGAAAAGGCTTTTGACCGAGTTGAACACAGGTTCCTTTGGAGGGTCATGGAAAGTTTTGGGTTCAGCGCTGGTTTCATAGCTAAGATCCAGGTGCTGTACAGGGACATTGAGAGTGTGCTGAAGATCAACGGCAGTCTGTGTGCTCCTTTTAGGGTGTGTAGAGGTGTCAGGCAGGGCTGTGCTCTGTCTGGGATGCTCTATGCGCTCTCCTTGGAGCCCCTTCTCTCTAAGCTACGTTCCAGTCTGCAGGGTCTGCTTTTACCGGGTTTTAGTGAAAGCATGATTTTATCGGCCTATGCAGACGATCTTATTGTTTTTGTAAGGAATCAAGGGGACGTAGATATTTTAGTTAATATTATTAAAGATTTTAATGTGGCATCCGCAGCAAGGGTCAACTGGGGGAAGAGCGAGGCCCTTGCTGTCGGCAGGTGGCATGGCGGTCTTCCAGTTCTTCCCCAAAATTTAACATGGAGGAGGGAAGGCCTCAAATATCTGGGCATTTATGTCGGCAAGGAACATTTTGTTCAGAAGAACTGGGAGACCGTCATGGAAAAGGTGGAGGCTAAGCTCTCCAAGTGGAGGTGGCTCCTCCCGAAAATGTCACTTCGGGGCAGAGTCTTGGTTTTAAATAATCTGGTTGCATCCCAGCTGTGGCATCGGCTCACCAGTGCAGACCCTCCTCCAGGTCTCCTGGCTCAAATTCAAAGGAAAATGATAGATTTCTTCTGGGATGGTCTGCACTGGGTGCCACAGGGGGTGCTGTTTTTAGACAGAGAGGAGGGGGGCCAGGGCCTGGTCCACTTGGCCAGCCGGACCGCCACTTTTAGACTCCAGTTCCTGCAGAGGTACCTAGCAGGACCGGCGGATCTGGTGTGGAGAGGCGTGGCCAGCTGCATCCTGAGGCGTGCCAATAAGTTGGGGTTGGATAATGTTCTGTTTTTGACTGATCCCAAATTTCTAAATCTCAAGGGGCTGCCTCCGTTTTACCAGAGTTTATTTAAATGCTGGGCCTTGTTTTCACGCAGAAGGTGCCTGAAAGCCAACTCTCTGCACTGGCTGTTGAAAGAACCCCTGATCCACGGATCCAGACTGGACATCAGCGGAGCCTCGACCCCCAACCTGACCGGAAGGCTGATCCAGTCTGGGACCCTCACCGTGGGTCAGCTTGTGGATGCTGTGGGGCCGGACCTGAACGACGCCCAGGCTCTGGGCTCTCTGCTGGGGATGCAGTCCATCCGGGTGTCCCAGGGGCTCCTGGAGAAGTGGAGGAGTGCACTGACGCCCAGAGACAGGAGCCTGCTGAGGAGATACAGCCAAGGAGAACTCTCCCCGGATGCTGACGACCCCTTCCCCGAGGTCCTGCTGAGCCTGGAGCTGGGGGATCTGTCCGGCCCCCTCCTGAAGACCACACAGCCTGAGAGACTGTCTTTGCACAAAGCAGACAAAAAAATATTTTACAGGAACTGTGTGAAGAGCATCCACAAGGGTGGACTGAGCAACAGGCCCCCCACTGTGTGGTCACAGAGACTGGGACAGGCTAGACCTGGACCCGGCCCACAGTGGAGGATTTTATACAAGCCCCCCTTGAGAAAACGGACTGGAGGCCTCCAGTGGAGGATTTTACACGGTGCCATCGCCTCCAATGCTTTTATCTCTGTTCTCAACCCTGCTGTTTTAAACACGTGCCCCTTCTGCCATCAGAGAGAGACTATTTATCACGTTTTTACTGAGTGCAAGAGGCTCACAGGCTTCTTCACTCTTTTAACGACGGTTTTTAGTCTTTTTAGTGTTGCTTTTACTGAGAGAACTTTTATCATGGGAGCTGGCTACAGACAAAAAGAAAAAAACAAGTGGCAGCTCCTCAATTTTATCTCAGGGGAAGCCAAGATGGCGATTTACATCAGCAGGAGGAACAAGGTTGAGGGCAGAGAAGGACAGGATGTCAAAGAAGTGTGGCAGGTCAATGTCAAATCCAGACTCTGGCTCGAATACCGGTTTTTTAAACAAAACAATGATTTAAATGCTTTTAAGGAGGTCTGGTGTTTTAAGAACATTCTGTGCTGTATGGACAACGATGAACTTCATTTTGCACATTTTTTAATCTGAATGATTGATTTTTAGTGTCTGACACACTGTATCACTGCAATCTGTAAATAAAGTGTGTTTTAAAAATCAAAAAATCTCTCTCTCTCTCTCTCTCTCTCTCTCTCTCTCTCTCTCTCTCTCTCTCTCTCTCTCTCTCTCTCTCTCTCTCTCTCTCTCTCTCTCTCTCTCTCTCTCTCGGTGCATGCTGGGAGTGGGAGGTGCTGGAGAGGCTGCAGAGTGGCTGTGCAGAGGCTGACCCGACAAAGTGGGTTTTTGAGGCTTTTTCTCACCTTTTTAAAGTGTTTCCAATCAATCAATCAATCAATCAATTTATTTTTGTATAGCCCAGTATCACAACAACAGTTGCCTCAGAGGGCTTCAAGATGTTACATTGGTTGGTTAAAAAAAAAACAAACAAACAGTGAATAAGCATAATATTAATATGTCAAATTCACAGTAACGAGACAAAACGAAGCAACCACCGCCTTAGACCCTCACATCCAGCAAGAAAAAAACTCCAAAAACCCAGTGGGAAAAGAAGAAATCTTGGGGAGAAGCACAGTATGGAGGGATCCCTCTCCCAGGGACGGACAGCTTTGGCAACAGCTAGCATGAGACAATAAGAAGTAAAGCCTCGGACTATGTTGAGTACAATCCGTTGGACGGTCCAGCACAGGAACCACGGATCCCAGAAGTAGAACCGAAGCCAGTCCACGGGCAGCACCGACAGGAGTGTCCTCCCGGTCCGGACAGAGCTTGTTCGTAGGCCCTCGTAATAGTGGAGTCAGCAACTGAAACTGGAGAAGACTCCCCCTCAAAGGGAGGGACAGCAGGTGAAAAGCAATGAACGGACTAAAGAGAATAACATTCAGACATTAGAGGACAGGGCTCAGTGCACCGTACTTCCCACAGCATTCTGGCTCCTAGGGCAGCTTTGTGGATAGTTTAGTATTTTCCAGCCCCTCCTGCAGCTCAGTGAGCTGTGTGGAGTGAGGTTTGGCGGCTGAGAGCCTGTCTGGACTTTTTTCCTGATCTGGTGGGTCTGTGGTGCTGCTAGCAGTGTGCTAGCTGTAAGCACCATGGACTACACCAGGCTAACCAGGAAGCATGGTTTCAGAGTGAAACCAGATTTTTCCTGCTCAGTGGAGGAGTGTGTTTAGGCTGTGGCAGGGATTATTGGAGCAGCCAGCATTGTATCTGCTGCCAGGATGAACGGAGCTGTGGTAATGTTTGCAACTGAGGAGGAAAAAGTGAACACCGTCACCTCAGCTGGTGTGGTGATCAGAGAACTGCTGGTTCCTGTCATGCCTCTGACCACACCGGCTAAAAGAGTCATCCTGGGCAGCGTTCCTCCGTATGTCAGAGACGTGGACATTATTAACACCCTGTCCAGGTTTGGGAAGGTGGTGTCTCGTCTGAGGAAGCTGTCCTCTGGATGTAAGGACCCTGAATTCCGTCCCATTGTGAGTTACAGAAGACAGCTCTTCATGGTGTTGAAGAACAACCAGGAATTAAACCTGAGCTTCACAGTCACCATGGAGGGCTTTGACTGCACCCTGTTCGTCACCACAGACAATATGAGACGCTTCAGGTGTGGACAGGAGGGACTCCTGAGGAGGAACTGTCCTGAGGGGGACGCTGCTGGAGGAGGTGACGGAGGAGAAAGGAGTGGAGCGGAGGAGGAGGCTGCTGGAGGAGGTGACGGAGGAGGAGGTGGTGAAGAGGGATAGAAGAGTGGTGGAGGAGGTGATGGAGAGGAAAGAGATGGTGGAGGAGGGGGAGAAGATGACAGGAGCGGAGGAGGAGGTGAACAAGAACAAAAGCGTGGAGAGAGGACTGGAGCAGAAGAAGAAGGTGGAGGAGGTGAAGGCAAAGATGGAGAGCAGACTGTTGGAGGTGGAGCAAAGGTGGAGCAGCCTCTCTCTCAGGAAGATCCTGTAGGTGGAGCTGTTGGTCTGGACTCTCAGGAAGGTGGAGTTCTGACTGGAGGCCAGGAGGAGCCGGAGCAATCTGTGACTGAAGGAGTGAGGGTAGATGTGGAGATGGAGGAGTGGGAGAACAGCAGGATGGTGCTGCGAGCGGACCCGGCGTCAAGGGTAGGCGTGACATGCAGACTCCCCCGCCCCCTCAGTCAAAGTCCAGTATTTCATTAAAAAATGTAAGTTTTCAATATAGAGGGTTTTCACCAACGTCACGACTTGGGCGGTACCCTAATTAATTCAAATTAATTAATTAATTTAAAATACATACGTACATCTTAACCAACACATTGAGCAGTTTCAACTTAAAGGACAGCATTTCTGTAAACAGCCATCAGAAAATATATCTGTAATAACCTAGCAGTCACTCACAGATGCTAGCAGTTAGCATCACATGCTGTCTCCACTCATTCAAAACCCGTCATGAACTGCTGACAAATAAAACTAAACATCATTCAATAAAACATGACTACAACACCATAGCACAAGGTGACTTACGAACAAAGATCCTCTGAGGCTAAACCGTCGATGAATTTGTCATTTACCAGCTGTGGAGTGACCGTGCTTCTTTGTAGAAATGAACCCAACAATAACAAAACTTAATCAAGTCCGGTCACTAGGGAGCAGTACATGAGCATCATTCACAGAGGACTTTGTGAACAAGCAGCTCACTGTGTGACTGGACAGCCATATTTGATTGACTGGCAATCTAAACTGGGATCTGAATTGTTTTAGTTTTTCACTTGAGCATAATACCATTGTATAATTTCAGTGTTATTTACAGAGTAAAGCTTTTGGGGCCCTGCTGTAGCAGTGTAAAAAGTGCTATACAGTATAGTCCAATTAGCATTTATTTCAGTAGTGGTGTGGTGAGTATTTTATTAAGGGGTTCATGTTGGTGAGAAGTTTCAGTGGTGTGTAGGGAAGCAGAAGGACTGGAGTGGACTGATAATGATTTATTGTGTAGTTTATACCCAGATGTGAAATGGAAGAATGCTGTTATTGAATTCATCTGATGTGTCCATGTAACTACTAGGGGTGTAACGATACACAAAAATCTCGGTTCGATACGTACCTCGGTTCTGAGGTCACGGTTTGGTTCGGTTTCGATACAGTAGGGAACAAAATGCAAAACCTATATTTTCTTGTTGTTGTCCATGCTTCCCATGTCCGCGTGTCTGTGTCCGCTTTGCGGCACATCACCGATGCGAACGCTTTTCTCTCCTGCTGCATTCGGGCTCAGCTGTGCACGTTCCATGCAGGCGCACTGATCCACACATCCTCGAGAAGCTTTTCCAGCTCTCTAGATTGTTTATCTGCTCCTTTATTTCAGATTATTTATAGGAAATGAGGCGCATACATTGTCAGTACGTTATCATTTAGTATCAGAGTTTATTTAGCCTTTTTTTTTCTGTTTCTGAATCTCGGGGCGGCGCACGAGCGATTAGATACTTTCACTCAGGGTACAAACTATGGGGGTGCCAGGGGGGTCTCAGCCCCCCTTGATGAGACATGAGCCCCCCTGAAAACATGATTTGTGAAATTCTGGGGGGGGGCCTAAATATTGGAAAAATGCTGCTTCCCCCATGTATTTCCTTTAATTTATTATTATTGATTTTGTATGATCATAATCATGGATTATATGCAGAATTAGGCCAATTTTAATGGATGATTTGCGCATCACTATTTCACTTTAATAAAGATTCCGACCTGCATGCAGTACTTGTCCTCACCATTGAAGCGTGGGGGCGCTATGCCTTAAACGTCACTTAAAGCAGACATATTCCCTCCGAGGCACGCGCATCACCCCCAATAAGTGAGCCCCCCCGACAGCCGCGGTATAGTTCGCACACTCTCTTCTGGGACAGACCTTCTCCTCCATCCTGACAGAGTCTGCTCTCTCCGTCCTCCAGCTTTTCTCTGAGTTTCTTCAGACAGAGTTGCAGCCTGTTCGCTTCACAGACTCACTTTTCAAAGTTAGCGTCTGTCATGGTTTGTTTGCTGTGGCACTCTGGCGCATGCGTGTACCGGCGCGACGTGCACATACGCGCAACGCAGTCACAAAATCTGTCCTGCACGCGGACGTCCGTGGACAGAAATTCATGACATTACGTCCCAGGGACCAATGCGCCACGCGGACATGTAAAGCACGGACGAAGCTGCTAGCAGTAGCAATCATGGCTGCAGGTGTAGCTGCACATGCTAGCGGCAGAACGTAAACACACGCACCATCCGGCCCGTGAGCCGGGGGAAAAAAAACAAACAAACTTTGGCCCGTGAACTCACCCGTGCACAGTCCTGTACCGAACCGAACGGCCCATACCGAAACGGTTCAATACAAATACATGTACTGTATTGTTACACCCCTAATATACATATACATATATATATATATATATATATATATATATATATATATATATATATATATATATATATATATAAAGAAATTGTGTTCTCGCCACCCCGGCGATATTGTGTCTGTCTCCTTCCTCCTTCAAGCTCGGGTCCTCTACCAGAGGCCTGGGAGCTTGAGGGTTCCGCGCAGGATCTTAGCTATTCCGAGGATTGCGCTCTTATGAACAGAGATTTCAGATGTTGTTCCTGGTATCTACTGGAGCCATCCTCCCAGCTTGGGGGTTACTGCTTCCAGTGTCCCAATCACTACTGGTATCACTGTTGCCTTCACACCCCACACTCTCTCTATCTCTTCCCTCAACCCTTGGTACTTCTCCAGCTTCTCGTGCTCCTTTTTCCTGATGTTGCCATCACTTGGGATTGCTACATCTATCACCACAGCTGTCTTCTGCTGTTTATCCACCACCACTATGACTAGTTGATTGGCCATCACCTGCTTGTCAGTCTGGATCTGGAAGTCCCACAGGATCTTGGCTCGATTGTTCTCGACCACCTTTGGAGGTGTCTCCCATCTTGACCCTGGGACCTCCAGTCCATACTCGGTACATATGTTCCTGTACACGATGCCTACTACCTGGTTGTGCCGTTCCATGTATGCCTTGCCTGTCAGCATCTTACCCCCTGCTGTGATGTGCTGTACTGTCTCTGGGGCTTCTTTGCACAGTCTGCACCTCGGTTCTTGTGTGGTGTGGTAGATCCCGGCCTCTATTGATCTTGTGTTAAGGGCCTGTTCTTGTGCAGCCATGATTAGTGCCCCTGTGCTGTCCTTCAGTCCAGCCTTTTCCAGCCACTGGTATGTTTTTCCAATGTCAGCCACTTCTTCAATTTGTCGGTGGTACATGCCATGCAGGGCTTTGTCGGCCCATGATAGCTGCTCTGGCTCCTCCTTACTGGGCTTTTGGTGTCTGAGGCATTCACTTAGCAGATCATCACTGGGGGCCATCTTCTTGGTATACTCATGGAGGCTCTTGGTTTCCTCCTGGATAGTGGCTCTGACACTCACTAGTCCTCGGCCTCCCTCCTTTCTCTTGGTGTACAGCCTCAGCATGCTGGACTTCGGGTAGAACCCTCCGTGCATTGTAAGGAGCTTTCTTGTCTTGATATCAGTGGCTTACATTTCTTCCAGTGGCCAGGATATTACGCCAGCAGGGTATCTGATTACTGGTAGGGCATAGGTGTTTATGGCCTGGATCTTATTTTTGCCATTCACCTGACTCTTCAGGACTTGTCTTACTCTCTGTAGGTATTTGGCTGTGGCTGACTTTCGAGCTGCCTCCTCATGGTTACCATTTACCTGTGGGATCCCCAGGTACTTGTAGCTGTCCTGCACATCTGTTATGTTCCCTTCAGACAATTCAACTCCTTTAGTTGTGATCACCTTCCCTCTTCTAGATACCATTCGTCCACACTTATCTAATCCAAATGATATCCCAATGTCATTGCTGTATATCCTGGTGAAGTGAATCAGGGAGTCGATGTCACGCTCATTCTTGGCATACAGTTTGATGTCATCCATGTAGAGGAGGTGGCTGACAGTTGTTCTGCTCTTGAACTGGTATCCAAAGCCGCTCTTGGTAATGATCTGGCTGAGGGGGTTCAGGCCTATGCAGAACAGCAGGGGGGCAGGGGATCACCTTGGTATATGCCGCATTTGATGCTCACCTGTGCCACTGGCTTTGAGTTGGCCTCTAGACTTGTCTTCCACAGCCCCATTGAGTTCTGAATGAAGCTCCTTAGAGTCCTGTTGATGTTGTACAGCTTCAAGCACTCCAGTATCCACGTGTGTGGCATTGAGTCGTAGGCTTTCTTGTAATCAATCCAGGCAGCGCACAGGTTGGTGCTGCGGGCCTTGCAGTCTTGGGCGATTGTCCTGTCAACCAGTAGCTGGTGTTTGCCCCCCTGGTGTTATTGCCAATCCCTTTTTGTGCTTTACTCATGTACTGATCCATGTGCCTACTTATCTTGGCCGCTATGATGCCTGATAGGAGTTTCCATGTGGTGCTGAGGCAGGTTATAGGCCGGTAGTTTGGTGGTATTGTTCCCTTCTGGGTGTCCTTCATGATGAGGACTGTCCGACCTTGGGTTAGCCACTCTGGGTGGGTCCCTGATATTAGCAGCTGGTTCATTTGTGCTGCAAGGCATTCATGGAGTGCAGTTAGCTTCTTAAGCCAGTAGGTGTGAATCTTGTCGGACCCTGGAGCTGTCCAGTCACATATATACACATATATATGTATGTATATATATATAAACTTTGTTCTCGCCACCCCGGCGGTATTGTGTCTGTCTCCTTCAAGCTCGGAAACATCTCAAACGTGCTGAACAGGGGCCTGAGCATAGACATAATAAAGAGTAGACCCTGCTTGGGGCACTGCACAGTGAGAAATACAGCCGCCATCTTGGTCTGGTCGAGAGGCGCAGACGCTCCAGTCATTGATAAGGCGATTCAGCCGGAGATCTGTGTGTGACACCTGTGTGCGGGACAGTAGCGAGCAGGGCTCAAGGAATAACTTTTCACAAATAGGATTAAATGTTTTTTCAACATTATACCTGCAGAGTCATTTGCAAACAGCTGGCTTATTCACAATTATAGAAACTTTCAGGAACAGATTTGCATTAACTTGAAAAATGAGAACCGAGAGGTTCTAAGAAACTTTAAGAAATAAATTAGAAAGAAAAAGGAAGAAAGTGAGCTCTTTGTTAAGATTATTTTGTGGTGATCTGTTTCATTTTGCAGATTTCCTAAAGACAGAAATGTGAGGAAGAAGTGGGAGATCGCTCTAAGGAGGGAGAAATTCACAGCAATTGACTCGTCTGTACTGTATAGTGAGACTTCAGAGAGCAGGATGTCCACAGGACAGGACAGGTTGTCCACCTTAGAGATGGCGTTATTTCATCCATCTTTTTTTTTTTTTTTGCATATATAGTCAAAATAATATGACTATGTGCATGGGAATGAAAAAAAAAAAGCCACAAGGCTTGTACAAATGCCGCTCCTGCACAAGCTCAAAATGAAAAAAAAAAGAAATAACAATGAAATAGTCGTACATAAGAAGATGACATAAAATCCAGCACAAAAATAAAAAAAGAACAAAAAAAGAGAAGAAAAAAAACATAAATCCTACAAAATATAAACAAAGAATAAGCAAAAAATACAATCTGAAGCAATTCCCATGTATCTCAGATGTCTGTTATTGAGTTTGATTAGGTCAGATATTGTAATATTAAATTGTTCTTTAAGTTGCTTTTGTAGTTGAACATAGACGAAGTAGGGACAGGCATCCCCCATTGGTGAAGAGAAATAACTGATTCCAGCGTTCACAATGATGAGAGAATCCGCCCAAACAGATGACCCCCACCCCCACTCCCCAAAAAACAAAAAAAAACAAAAAACACACGAAAAGACAACATGGAAAACATGCTTTAAGTGTGTTCAAAGTCTTTAAGTTTCCAGATCTCCTCCAAAGAGTAGGAGCTTCACAATAAGGCTGTTAGCGTTGATGAAGGGAAACATTCTATTGATTACAGGGCATAAATTACTTGTCATTGTGATTCTCTCTCTCCCTCTCTCTCTCTCTCTCTCTCTCACTCTCTCTCTCTTTCTATCTATCTATCTGTCTATCTGTCTATCTATGCCTTTCTGTCTTGTCTTCATTTTAAAATAGACAGTCTGCTTCTATGACATGATATGATATATGTGTATATAGATAGATATATAAAAGATAGATAGATAAAATAGATATAGACAGATAGATATATAAAATTTAACTAAACAAAATATTTAAAAAAAATATTGAATTAGCCTGTTAAAACCGCCAGTTATTAATAATTATTGAGATATAGAAGGAACCTAACTCTAAACCTAGATGTTTACCTGATTAATTATTATACAATGACATCTGCAGTTCTGCCGGCATCTTCTAAAATACAGTTTTATTCATTATAAGTATTTGAAAATGCCAAAAATTGTGGCCTCTAACATACCTCTTTGAATGACGCTTGCAGATAAAAAACATGGGTAGTATTAAGTGAACTATGATTCATTTAATGAGCTGAGACTTCACTGCTCCGGTCAAACAGCGGTGCAGAGTGAGGCGGACGACCGGACCAAGATGGCGGCCGCATCTAACCGTTCGTGGTAGCGGCCAATGTGGGGTCTACTCTTTATTATGTCTATGGGCCTGAGGACCAGAATGAGGAAGTGCCAAGTGTTACGACCAGCTCGTTTGGGAGATGGGTGAAGGCAGTAACATAAAGACCACAGATTGAACGTGGAAATTAAAGTTATTTAACAAAAGTAAGACCAAACGGTAACAAAAAGAGACTCTAACCTAGAGTTGTAAAACCAAAACACAAATCCAAAAGGTAACTAAAAACAGAGATAATATAGAAAAACTCAAAGGATTCCTGAAGCTAAACACAAACCAAAAGGATAATTCAAAACACAGAACCAAAAGTACAAATAGTCAAACCCAAAACGAGTGCCTCACTACCAAACACGATACTAATTCAGAGCTCAAGAGGCACGAGAGCATGGCGAGCTACAGCCAGCTCCAGTCTGTGTCCTGCTGGCCGCTTTTATCCCCTCAGCTGCTCCGCAGGGTTGGTTGACGAGGTGCTCTCGGGCCAGGCTCCCCAGGTGCAGGCAATGGAGATGATTCCTGCAGCAGCAGCAGCCTGGGATCACGCACTCTGACACAGACACACACTCACATGGGGGGGGGGGGAGAACCGAGAATACGGCGACAGCCGTAACACCCCTCCCCTTAAGCTGCAAGCCAGAGCATGGCTTGCAACAATAAAAAAAAAAAAAACAGTTTCAAAAACACAAATCAGTCCCAAACTCTGGACAGCGCATCGGCGACCACATTCTCTGACCCCTTTTTATGTCGGATTTCCAGGTTGTAGTCTTGCATGACCAGTGCCCACCGCATGAGTCTCTGATTATGGTTATACATGCGTTTGAGAAAAACTAGTGGGTTGTGGTCAGTGAAGGCCACCACCGGCTGAGGACTAGAACCGATGTAAACTTCGAAGTGCTGGAGCGCCCACAGCAAAGCAAGAGTTTCCTTTTCTATGGTGGAGTAGTTCACCTGGTGTTTATCAAACTTCCTTGAGAAGTAGCAGACTGGATGGTCAACTCCATCACCATCTTCCTGCAGGAGAACAGCTCCGGCACCAACCGCGGAGGCGTCCACCTCCAGTTTAAAGGGTCGCAAGAAGTCGGGCGCAGTGAGGACGGGCGCATGGCTGAGGAGGGACTTAGCACTGTCAAAAGCATGCTGACAAGAAGGGGACCAAGCAAAGTCAACTTTTGGACTAAGCAGCGCAGTTAGAGGCTGAACGACGGAGGAGAAATTACGGCAGAAGCCCCTGTAATATCCTGCCATTCCCAGGAAACGGCGTAGAGCTTTCCGGGTGCTCGGAACTGGGAATTCTGTTATAGCGGATATCTTAGCTGCGAGAGGTTTGACTTGGCCTTGGCCCACTTGCTTCCCCAGGTATGTAACGGTTGCTTTGCCAAACTCGCACTTCGCAAGATTTAAGGTCAACGTGGCACGTGCCAACCGAGTAAATACCTGTTCAAGAATGTGGAGGTGCTCCTCCCACGTCTCTGTATACACAATTAAGTCGTCCAAATAGGCATTACAATTGGGTAGCCCGGACAAAACAGTGTTGACCAAACGCTGAAAAGTGGCCGGGGCATTACACATTCCGAATGCCATTACGGTATACTGCAGAAAACAGTCGGGCGTTGCAAAGGCGGAAATTTCGGATGCACGTTCGGTTAATGGGACCTGCCAGTATCCCTTTAACAAGTCTAATTTGCTGACGAATTTCGCAGTCCCAATAGTGTCAACACAATCTTCCATACGAGGAAGGGGATACGAGTCAAGACTAGTGACAGAATTCACACGGCGATCGTCGGTAATAAAGCGTGGTGAACCATCTGGTTTCGTCTCCAACAAACACGGGGAACTCCACGAACTAGAACTGGGAATGGCTAGGCCATTTGCTAGAAGATAATTGGTCTCGTTCTTCATCACAGAGCGTTTAGCTGGATTTACCCGATACGGCGGCTGTCGGATGGGCTTGGCATCTCCAACGTCAATATCGTGCTGTAGAACGGTGGTACGGGTTGGAACATCATTAAGAAGACACTTAAACTGACCTAACAACTCAGTTATGTCACTCTGTTGCGCGCAGGTTAAGTGACCTAACTGGGCCGGCAGTGCTTTTAGCATCTCAGAGTTCGGTAGGCGAGCAGTCTGCTGATGGAAGTGATGTGGTGTTAAACTGTCGACGGTAGCAGAGGGCTCAGTAACTACCATTGCATTCACAGCTATGGTATTAGACTTTGAAGAAGTCACCAGTGGTACAGCAGTTGGGTTTGCCTCGCGGGTAAAATACGGCTTAAGCATGTTTATGTGACAGACACGTGTTTTACGTCTTCTCTCGGGTGTTGCAATAACATAACCGGTGTCACTGAGACAGCTACGGACCTCATAAGGACCGGCGAACTTAGCGGAGAGAGAAGTGCCCGGAATAGGTAATAAAGCTAGAACTTTGTCGCCCATGTGGAAACGTCGAGGGACAGCGGAACGGTCATAACGACGCTTCATTGCCTTTTGGGAGGACTGAAGACACTTCTTAGCGAAGGAATTTGCACAATGCAACCGTTCTCGGAATTTGCTCACAAAAGTGAGCACGTTTTCCTCTCTGGAGACTTCAGAGGAAAGGAGTTTTTCTTTCAAGGACTTAAGCGGACTACGCGGGATATGGCCAAAAACGAGCTCTGCTGGACTGAATCCTAAGGACTCCTGGACAGCATCGCGAGCAGCAAATAGAACAAACGGAACTCCCTCGTCCCAACTCTTTCCTGACTCTAAGCAGTATTTGCGGAGCATAGACTTTAGCGTCTGATGCCAGCGTTCTAAAGCTCCTTGGGACTCAGGATGATATGGACTAGAGACTGAATGTTTAACTTCTAATGTTTTGAGGACTTGTTTGAAAAGCCGCGACTGAAAATTTGTGCCTTGGTCGGTTTGGACCACTCGGGGAAGGCCAAACGTTGAGAAGAACTTAGTCAAGGCTTTGACCACGGAGCTTGAGGTGATTTTACGCAGCGGGACAGCCTCAGGATAACGGGTGGCGGTGCACATAATGGAAAGCAAGTACTGATTTCCTGACCTAGTGCGGGGCAGTGGACCCACACAGTCCATTATTACACGCTCGAAGGGTTCACCTATGGCAGGGATGGGATGGAGTGGAGCAGGAGGAATTTTCTGGTTCGGTTTGCCCACTAACTGGCACACATGACAGCAGCGACAAAACTTGGCTACATCAGATTTTAATCCAGGTCAAAAGAAATGTCTGAGGATGAGATTATACGTTTTGTTAACTCCCAAATGACCTGACCATTTACTCTCATGTGCAATAGACAGCACATGTTGCCGGTAAACAGAGGGAACAACAATCTGATAAACGCTACGTTCAGGACCAGACACAGGAGTCCACCTCCTCACCAGTATCTCTTTATTCAGGAGATAAGCTACTGCTCCAGGACCTGCTTTGTCAGCGCTCACCACACTCTCGAAGCAACGTTTCAAAGTAGGATCAGCCCTCTGCGCGGTGGCGAGACGTTCACTGTTCACTGGCAGTGTCGGGCCGTCCGACAGGGATGAACCAGGATGAGTAGACTCGGTGCCCCCAGGAGGTGAAGATGGACGAGCATTCTCCGACACAGCGTCCACATCCCCCTCACCTGAGAAAGCAGACATGAGCACAGTATCCGACAGAGAGAATTCGTCCCTTTTGCGAGCTTGTGCTCGTGTTACCACACATGATGGGAACAGCTTTGAGTCAGCCTCAGGTTTATCCGTCTCGGCATACTTTGGAGAGTCCAACACTTCCAGCACAGGAATTACCTTACCACCAGCTATGTCGTTACCCATTAACAAAACAACACCCTCTATGGGCAGAGCAGGGCAAACAGCCACTGGGAAAATCCCACTCATTAACTTACTATTGATGTACACCTTATGTACTGGCCTCGGGGTGTAACCCATTTCAATACCCCTCAAAGGAACGCTGTAACCACAATAGGACTCTTCGGAAAACGGCAATGCACTTGCCAGGATGACAGACTGAGAGCAACCAGTGTCTCTCAAAATGCGTATGGGACACTGATCAGCGGACTCACCTGTCAGCGACACAAACCCGTCAAAGAGAAACGGTTCAAAACATGGATCTGGATACACAGGAGATACTGGATTGGAATCGGAACAAGTTTCAGTTTTAATGAACCCAAGGCCTTTAGGAGGCGACCCAGAACCACTTTGTTTTCTTTTTAAGGCGGGGCAGTTTGCGATGAGGTGTCCAGAACGGTGACAGTAAAAACAGTCTCTTTCATCTCTTTTATTAACGACCCTAGTCGGGACACTGGGTACTGCTGGAGTACCGGATTTTTCTGAGCCAGGCTGAAACACAGACTTGTGTGTAAGCACATACTCATCGGCTAGCATGGAAGCAGAGGACAGAGTTGAGACTTTCTGTTCATTTAGGTACACCACGATGCGCTCAGGAAGACATGCTTTGAATTCCTCCAGCAAAATTAACTCACGCACTGAATCAAAGTCATCCACTTTACAAGCATTGCACCATTTATCAAAGAGGATTCCCTTTTCCCGTGCGAACTCGACGTAGGTCTGAGCTGGGGCTTTTCTGTGCTTTCTGAATTTTTGCCTATATGCTTCAGGAACCAGTTCGTAAACGCGTAAAATGGACATCTTTACACTCTCATAATTTAGGCTCTCCTCCAAAGGAAGAGCTACAACAGCTTCTTGGGCTTTCCCATGAATTTTACACTGCAGCAGAAGTGGCCACACATCTTTGGGCCAACGTAGTGCACAAGCAATTCGTTCAAATGCAGAAAAATAACTGTCAACTTCCGTCTCTCTGAATGATGGCACAAGTGGTATGTTCTTACCAAGATCAAACGAGTCATGGGTAGAGCTGGTGGAAAGGTGGGATCCGTCTGCATGTGCAGACGCACTCGGTGCAGGAGCTGCTCTGGGCTGAGCTTCGAGCTCCAGCTGACGTAGGCGGACCTCTTTGTCAGCCTCGATTTCCATCCTCCTGATCTCCAGTGTTAACTGGGCCTGCCGACTCTCAGCCCGCTCCTGGGCTTCCATCTGGAGTCGTGCCAGTCTGACCTTCACTCTGGCTTCATCCAGAGAGCTTGCACTCAGTGGGGAGCGAGGATCAAAGTGAGGCACGGTGAATGGAGTCTTGGGCTCCTCAGCCACCTCACTGCACTCCCCAGGTGCAGCATGATCAGCGGCATGTCTTGCAGCTGCAGGTCTGTGGCTGCCAGCCACCTCAGACTCAGGTGCCCACATAGGAGAATCAGGGAGGACCGGCAAAACAATCAACCCCAATTCCACCGATCTACCAACGACGAGAGTCTTTAACTCTCTCTTCAAAATGTTTTTATCAAAAGAGACACTTAAGTGGACAGCTATTTCTTTTAGATTATCCTTTGTGCACTTATTAATTAACTCAAATGAGGGAGCCGCCAAGAAACTCTTTAAATCAAACGATGCCATTTTACAAACACAAAAAGTCTTTTTAATAAACAAATAACTTAATAGTGTCCGGGTCTCCTTTAACGGAAATGGGTGATTCCCAGACGAGCCCCCACTTATGTTACGACCAGCTCGTTTGGGAGATGGGTGAAGGCAGTAACATAAAGACCACAGATTGAACGTGGAAATTAAAGTTATTTATTTAACAAAAGTAAGACCAAACGGTAACAAAAAGAGACTCTAACCTAGAGTTGTAAAACCAAAACACAAATCCAAAAGGTAACTAAAAACAGAGATAATATAGAAAAACTCAAAGGATTCCTGAAGCTAAACACAAACCAAAAGGATAATTCAAAACACAGAACCAAAAGTACAAATAGTCAAACCCAAAACGAGTGCCTCACTACCAAACACGATACTAATTCAGAGCTCAAGAGGCACGAGAGCATGGCGAGCTACAGCCGGCTCCAGTCTGTGTCCTGCTGGCCGCTTTTATCCCCTCAGCTGCTCCGCAGGGTTGGTTGACGAGGTGCTCTCGGGCCAGGCTCCCCAGGTGCAGGCAATGGAGATGATTCCTGCAGCAGCAGCAGCCTGGGATCACGCACTCTGACACAGACACACACTCACATGGGGGGGGGGGGGAGAACCGAGAATACGGCGACAGCCGTAACACCAAGGCAATCAATCATCTCTTGATATCACCAAATAACAACATCCATTCTACATTTATTTTAGACCAAAGCAGAGGCAGCAATATAACCAAAAATAAAAATTAAAATAAGTTATATTTCAAAAAGAAACAAACTCCTTTTGTTGTTGATCCTCTACAGTTAAATAACTCTCATGTTAATGTTTGTGGGTCAAGAACAGCTGAATGATATGTATCTGTAATCAGCCAGTATCTCTCCCTGATCCTCCATCACAGGAATGAAGAAGTTCCTGCTGCTGACATCTGCTGCTCTCCTCCTCATGGCAATACGTTTATTTTTTTATGTGGAACTAATGGAATTTTAAGTGGAATTGAAAGTGAAATTGCTGTTGAAATTAAGTTGTTTTAATGGCAAGAGATTTTTTTCTTTCTTTTTTTTATTTGAATTTATATCTCAACCACTTCTATTCTGTTCTCACCTGTGCAGACCCTGCATGGTGGTTTTGTTGCTGGTGTCTGCTCTCTCTGTTGTGGCAGTAAAGATTCCTTTGAACTAAGTGGAAAGCTTCAGTGAGCACAAGTTCTGAACAGAAATGGAAAGGAGTTGAGTTTATATGTATCATGGACGAACAAGCAAGGCATGTGGCATTGGTAACATTAATACACTTTTTAACTGGCTTAACATGATGTATTGGCATGTATTCACTAGTCATTCAGTGACATTATCTGCATGGAGCAGCACTCAACTGGCACAGATTGTTTAGGGGAAAACCCTGCTCAGTCTCTGGCTGGTTTGGTGAACATGATCAGCAGCATGATGCGTTTAAAGACGGCTCGGAAAAAGACCTCACCGCTTGTTAATCGCGGATTATACGACTGTAACGATTTTGTCTGGTTTTAACATGGACCAGCAAAAAGGTACGTGAAAGAAAGTCGGTCAACAATCAACAGGAAAAGTAATTAGTCTGAAACCCCGGCTCTACTCCCCATAGATCTATACAAACAGTTCTTATAATATGATGTCTATGCTACTCCCGTCTCCAGACGCTTCCTGTTCGTACGTTCCTGAACGTCCCAGCAGTCCTCCGGAGCAGCGAGCTGCGTCTCCTTTAAAATCATTCTGCTCCTCTGGTGGAGAGAAGTTCGCTCCTCCAGCGCGTGACGCACTTAGGTTCTCTTCTGTTTTCATCATGATTCTGATATAAAAGCGCCGTTCTGACTCCAGAGAGCAGAGTGAAGTCTCCGTGTCTCCAGGATCTCTGCTCCATCTGACTGGTCCACAGGAAGAAATGTGAGTTTTAATGAGCCTCACTGTCTCCCTGTGTCCCGATGTTTAGCTGCTTTTAGAGTCATTTCAAGCTGAAAACTGAACCCATGGATTGATTTCATGCTTTATCTTCCACATTTGTTCTGAACTGCCTTGCTTGGTTTCCGTTGTCTCTTTTTCTCACTGAGAACTGAGACTCCTGATGAAAGTGAAAGTAAAAAGCTCATTTTAAGGCTTCAGTTCTTTCTTTAGTCTCTTTGCTCTCAGTAGTTTCCAGTCTCTGGTTTGTTCTTGTCCAGCTCCTGAACACATCAGTGGCAGAGCCTGAAACAGAGATTGATCATGTTCTGATCAAATAGAGGCAATAAGTCTGCAGCGCCGGAGACAGCGCTGTCAGGACCGCAGCCTGAGGACCGCGCTTTAGCGCCCCCTATTGAGCCATAGTTGAAGAACCAGAGACCGCATCAGGACCAGGTTTTTTAGAACAGTGAGATGACTATAGTATTTTCTTTTTATCCATCCATCCATCCATTTTCTAAACAGCTTCTCCTTCCAGGGTCGTGGGTGGCTGCAGCCGATCCCAGCTGCTGCGGGCTCGGGCAGGGTACACCCTGGACAGGCAGCCAGGCTGTCACAAGGCTATATTCTATATATAATTTATATATATATATATAAAAAAAAAGTTAACACTTTATTTCTAGTTTTCCAAAGGAAAATATGAAAAAATCATATTCTCTGTTATGCAAAAAACGTTTACACAACCGCTATAAAAAAACGGTCACACAAAAACGGTCATTCAAACAACTCAGATTGAAAATGCCATCAAACTAATAGTAAGGCAAAGCCAGGTAATTTTATTTATAAAGTTCATTTTTACAAATAATTTGTCTGAAATCGCTTTACACAGCATCAGAACAACATCCTCTGCCCTTATACCCTCACATCCATTGAGGAAAACCTCCCAAGAAAACTCTCAACCAGGGATAATGGAAGAAAGCTCAGTGTGAGCAGCAGAGGAGAGCTCCCTCTGCAGGACGGGCAGACCATCAGCAGATGTGACAGACAAGAAAACAGTTTACAACACAGAAATATATTATGAAAAATATTTATTACAGTTTTTTTTTATTCCAAAGGTTTGCTTGTGATTAATTTAATGCTTATTATAGACATGACCCACACTGTTTTATAACTTTATATGGACAGTGTTATCTGACTAAAACATGGGCTGCACATCTGCTTTTATTAACATTAATTAAGAAAAGATGCTTTAAAAAGAATGTAGTCATAATAGACTGCTGAATTGGAAGCTTTCACTGTGTCACAACACACACTTCAGTTCAGCTAAATGTACCTGTGATGAATGGAGCCTCTCCTGGACAGTGAAGTCTGAACTCTGCTCTGCTCCTGCAGGCAGTGTCCCATTCTCCAGGGCCTGGTCCCTGGCTCTCCGGGGCTTGGTCCCTGGCTCTCCGGGGCCTGGTCCCTGGTTCTCCGGGGCCTGGTCCCTGGCTCTCCGGGGCCTGGTCCCTGGCTCTCCGGGGCCTGGTCCCTGGCTCTCCGGGGCCTGGCCCCTGGCTCTCCGGGGCCTGGTCCCTGGCTCTCCGGGGCCTGGTCCCTGGCTCTCCACACTTTATGACTTTGTACATTATCAGACAGATGTGATGTTACACCAACACAGTTTCAATAGTAAACATCTGACACACAACAGTTGGTAATTTCATCACATCACACTGTTACACAGACCAGAGAAAAGTCTTTTCACTGCAGTTATTTTTAATTCCATTTGATTACACTCAACTCCAGTGTGCAGAGAACAAATCCACAGAAAACAAAATGCAATTTGTATGTATGAATAAGATAACGGATTTATTTCAAACATTTATAAAATCAATTGAAAAACAAAGAACAGAATACAAACAAAAAAAGTCTTAAAAGGAGCAGAGAATAATAAAACTCATTTAATTTCTATGTAATATTATTTAGCAGTGTAGTACTGTAAGGCTGGTGTATCTCTGTGCAAACTGTAATCCCATTACTCTGTCTCAGGCTGTGGGTAAAGGATGCTGTAGTCAAAATGTTGAAGCTGAGTCCCACTTGAAGCAGGACTCCAGGGCTCCAACCAGAGCCAAGCTGTTCCTGGTCTTGGTCTTGTTTAGTCCCACCACAGAAAACACACTGCATCTGCATCGGCGTGGAGCAGGAGCAGGACCAGGACCAGGACCAGGACCAGGACCAGGACCAGGACCAGCCCTGTGATGGTGACAAACTTCTGGGACAGGTTTAGCCCCATCATCTATGAAGACTGGACACAGAACAGAGGGAATCAGCTCTTAAATGTTGCTGTTTTCTTGTTTTCCTTTCACTGAATCAGCAAACAACAAAGCTGTTCTTGTTCTGTCGTTCTGAGGCTCTGCTGATCTGGATCAAACCTGTTCCCTCTTTCCTCCTGCCACTGGCCCTGTCTTATCAAACCTCATGGTGGTTTATTAAAGCTACAGGAGTGAACCAGTGACTGTCTCCTAACAGGTTAATGTCACAAGCAAGTGTGTTGTAATTCCCCTTTTTAACATGTGAAAACAAATTGTTAAGAAGTGACCATAAAACTTTCCTTGAAAGTTCTACACATAGACATGAATGAATGCAGAGTAACTGTAGAGATATGTCTGTCTAGTTTTATTTGACCACATTTCAGCTTGCAAAAGAACTCATAAGAACAACAGCTGTATCCCAAAACCGATAACAATAGTGAATCCTGCTCTGGAGTCCCTGATTGATCAGCATCGATACAGATCAACAAGGAGCAGCTGCTGGGAGGGCGGAGTGAAGCAGCTTCACCAATGAAGCATGTAACCTCCGAAGAGTGTCCACAAAGCGCTCAAAATGCCTTAAAATGTTCTCACAGCAGACATAAATGAATTAGAAAACATAAATAAAAACTGCAAACACAAACCTGACGGCATTAGTTCATCTCTGCACGGCCTCTCAGACGAAACTAATCGATCGCAAGTTCACAGGATGAACAGGTAGATCACAGAAAAACCAGGAAAAAACTTTGGGAGATCTCGCAAAAGTTCATCCTTTTTTTTTTTTTACACCCACCAATATTTTTTCCCTCCGTCTCCCTTTAGGGGCTCCGTATACATCGGATCTTTTCCAGCTTTAAGCTCAACATAATGTCTTTAATTCATCGATGATGTGATGGCGGAGTGACATCCTTCCATTTGAACAGAATCAAGCGTCTGGCTAATAAAGAGGAAAAGGCGATAACCCTCTGTAAATGATCAGGGGGGACAGATCCAGTCGGGTCAGAAAAAAAAAAAAACAGCGACCAAGGGAGGAGGTGAGATGTTATAAGCATAAGTATTAGAGATAACTTCATAAAAGGATGACCAAAAAGGGACAAGTTTGGAACAAGACCCGAACACATGATAAGAGGTAGCTGCGGTTTGTTTACATCTGTTGCACAAAGGGTCTATGTTCTGAAATATCCTTGCTAATTGAGCTTTTGACAAATACAATCTGTGTAATACTTTGAACTGTATTAAAGTATGTCTAGAACATATGGAAGAAGAGTGAACTCTGGTGAGAGCCATATCCCATTCTCCACCGGACAGCAGGACTCCCAAGTCGTTTTCCCACTTTTCTCAGATACGTGAAATAGAATAAATAAATGATATTCTACTCTTATCCTGCATATAAACCTTTGAGAGGGAGTCCAAACAAGAAGGAGAGGGAACAGTAGAAAAACTTGCAAACTTTTTTTGCGTGAAGTCTCTAATTTGCAAGTATTGAAAAAAATGATTACTGGCTAGTAGTGCTGGACAAAATTTCTGTATCAATATATACCGCGGTATATTTTTATTCGATAACAGTGATATGAGTTTTAAACACATTTTCAATATTTCGATATAGTGCATTACAGTATGCGTTTCACAATCGCTGTTCACGGCGTCGCTGATTCAAGCCGAACAGAAAGCGCCGCAGGAGAGTGATCACATACTCAGCAGCCACACCACAGCTGGCTGTCCTCAGCTCAGGCTACAAGCTAAGCTCCACCGCGGCAAGTTTGAGCTCCAAAATGAGAACTCGTGATGTAAACGCCACTGAACAAGCTTCTACAAGCTAATTTGTGGCCACTAAATAATAAATCGTGCGCACGAAATACTAATTCGTGGCAACAAATTAGGCATATCGTTCACTGAACAGTCCAGTAAAGTTAGCAGCATATTGACAGATGCGGACTTTCAGTCTCAATAACTCTCTAACAAAACATCAGTAACATACAAAGGGCGCCTCCATCCCATCGTTGTGAGGTGGACGACATGCTACAAGCTCATTTTTATTAAAAGTATCAGTCTATGAAGCATCAGAAACAATATTGATTTCTATGAGCAGCCGGTGGTGCTGCGGGGTTAAGGGACCGTCTACAACTTACAAGACGCTGCAACAGTGAAGACAAATACCACAAAAAAAAAAAGCACAGGGATTCACTGCAGTGTCACCATAATCACTACAATTCTGTACTTAACCTTAGTAATTCTGAGCACTTCTATTTTCCTTACTGGTTGAAGCACCTTTCATTAAATCTATAAGAAAAACTGTGTTGTAGTTTAAAAGTTAAAGCTATTAATATTTAAAAAGTGAGTGTATGGCAGTTATTTCAATTCCCTGTCCCAGTAATATTCATGTTTGTTGTTGCTCACTCTTTTTCTGTTTATTGCAGTAATTCTGAGCACTTTTATTTCTCTTCCTGGTTGAAGCACCTTTGTTTGAATCTGTAACAATAACATAACTGTATTTAATTGTAAAGTTAAAACTATTTATATTGAAAAAGGTGAAACTGAAGTTTATTTGACAGTGATTTCATATTAAATTTAAGAGATATTGTTAGTATGGATTGAGGCTGTTGGGCCAGTGTAAATGAGCTTAACAAGTTGAATGAATTTCGGCCCAAAACCAAATCTACCAAGCGAATTAAATAGATAATCCCACTCAATCGATCAAATGCCTTTTCGGCATCAAGTGCTATTACTGCTTCTGAAGATGTACTATTAGATTTAGTATGGATGATATTAAACAATCGTGTCAGGTTAAAGTACGACTGTCTGCCCTGGATCAACCCAGTCTGATCCTCCGAGATGACATGAGGAAGAACTGCTTCAAGTCGGAGTGCAATGGCCTTTGAGAACATTTTGCCATCACAGTTTGTCAGACTGATTGGTCTATAAGATGAGCAGTCTTGAGAGTCCTTGTCATTCTTTAATAACAATGTAATAGATGCCTGCCGGCGAGTAGGTGGAAGAATGTTATTCTCCAGGCTTCTGCATAGACTGAGAGAAGAAGAGGAGCAAGCTTATCTTTAACTTTTATATAAAAATCGGTTGGAAACCCATCTGGACCAGGAGTTTTCCACTCTGAAGAGACCTTATTGCATTGTTAAAGCTCGTGTCCGGAGTTTCTGTTCGTTTCCAATGTATGTATCATTTTTTTTTTACAGAGCTTAACTGTGTCAGTCTGGTCCGATACTATAATATAATATTAGCATAAAGCAATATAAAAATGTATTTATGAGCTCCGCCTTCGTCTCATAGACCCCCGTGTTATCCGAAAAAGCGCCGGTCAGCTTCAGCCAATAGATTTCGAGCTTCCGCTTTGTCATGCTGTCAATCAACGTGTGCATGCAGCCAGAGAGCAGCGCACTCGCCCAGGCAGAGGTGAGTTAGCTCTGCAGCAGCCTAACCAGCTTACCTCGGATATATCCACTGTCTGCTGAACATCCACCGTAAACAGCTAAACATGTAGGATGCTTGCGGACTCGGAGGCTCTCATTTTGACCCCACGGGTAATGTGCGAGCACAATTAAAGGGGCGTGGCTTGGTAGCTCACGAAAGCAGAGGGAGGGCGAAACCTCGAGACGTTGGATTAAAAAAAAAACTCTCCTTTCAAAACTCCGGACACGAGCTTTAATTTCTTCTAGCGTCAGAGTTTGCTCCAGTCATTCTTTAAAGTCCAAATCAATTACAGGAATGTTCAGATTAGAGAAAAAGGCATCAAATTGGTTGTGATCTAGTGTGGAATCTGAAGAATATAATTTAGAATAGAACTCTTTAAAGCGGTTGCCTGATGCTCCTCTGTTGAGGAACCGTCAGTTAGCAAAAAGTTTTTTTTTTTTTTTTTTTTTTTTTACAAAAAATAAAATTACAGGTGATTTCAACCAAAATCTGACTTATCTTGATCACTTGGTTTCTCAGACTGTCATTTGAGGAAATTATGTAAATCTTATACCTGTGTTATTATCAGCTAAAATGTTCATGAAATCATAACGTGTGTGTGTGTGTGTGTGTGTGTGTGTGTGTGTGTGTGTGTGTGTGTGTGTGTGTGTGTGTGTGTGTGTGTGTGTGTGTGTGTGTGTGTTGCTGCTTCCTCTCTCAGTGACTGAAGATGTCTGGTGTGGATGAAGAGGAGGACAGATCAGGTGTGGACAGGTAAGAGACGTCAGCTGCTCCTGCAGAGTCTCTCTTCTCTTCAGTCTGTCTCTCAGTGTTTGTTCCTGCCTCCACAGAGGAAACTCACTCTTCCAGTGTGTGCTGCTGTCGTGTGTGTGGAAGGTGTGTGAACCCTCCTCTCCAGGTTGGACATGTGCGTCTCACGTGTTGAATGAGTGTGTGTAAACTGTCAGAACCTCCCTGATCTGTCAATGAGCCGACAGAACATTTGGACCTGCTGTCAAAGTCCTTGTTGGGTTGTGTGGGTGTGACCTTTTTTTTTTAATTAGTTTTTCAACAAAAAACAGACACAGTTACTCAGACAGAACAGGTGGGACAATGAAGATTTGGATATGACAAAAAATTAAATTAAATTAAAAAAAAGGCAAAAAAAAAAAAAAAGGCAAAGTGCCAGACTCAAAACGAGTAAGAAGGAAAACCCTTCAGCACACGGGAAGCCCAATTAGGGCTAATGAATCTTAAATATGGATCCCAGATAGAATAAATCAGATATCAGAGGAAGAGTTAAAGCAGAACTATGCAACTTTTTTACCTCAATAAATGTGTTCCAGAATCCCTGTGGGTCCTGAAAACAGCGCTTGCAACTTTCAGAGGATCCGACCCGACGACATCCCGCGAGGACAACCCTGCTTTACGGCACTCATACTTGAGTACAAGAATAAAAGCACATAAAAACAACAACTGCTAAAAAAAACTTGTGGATGAAGTGCAAGATTTAAGTGGTAAAAGAAAAAGACAAGAAAATAGAGCTCTTCGAACAAAGGATTGATGAACTTGAACAGTACCCAAGAATGAATGATATCATTGTTCAAGGACTAGACACAAAACATCAGACATATGCAAGAGCTGCAGCTCTGGACAGGGATGGAGAGGATGCTCCTGCTGAAGAATTGGAAACTCCAGAAGGACAAGTTGTAAACTTCTTAAAACGTAATGGCATGAGCATCCAGGACAGTTCCATCGAAGCTTGTTATACAAGGAAGGATACAACAGTAAAATCTGCGATTATTGTTTGTTTTGTGAACAGAAAACATAAAAATGAGCTGATGAGGCAGGCTAGAAAACTAAAAGAAACAGGAGTGTTTTTGAATGAGCATGTAACTCACAAAAATGCAGAAATTGTAAGACAGGCTCGCATTCTCAGGAAACAAGATAAAATCCAGGGAACATGGACCAGAAACTGTAAAGTAATGCTGAAACCAAAAGGAGATTCAAACATCAAATAACATTACATTTGGAATTTATTATTGTTTTCATTAAAACTGTGTTACAGACACCCATGTAAGGAATTAACATCGCTTTCTTGAACATCTGCAGTTTAAAAAACAAAGTTTGTGAATTATCATCTGTTTTATTAGAATCAAAAATTCACATTGTGGCTGTTGCAGAGACACATTTGGATAAAAGTATAAAGGATGAGGCTCTTTTCATAGAGGGTTACAATTTATTCAGACTTGACAGAAATAAATATGGTGGAGGAACTGCATTTTACATTCAAAGCCATCTATCAGTGAAAACAAGAAGTGATCTTGGGATGTTTGGCATAGAAGCACTTTGACTTCAGGTGCTTCTTCCATATCGCAAACCGATTCTTATGTGCTGTATGTACAGATGATTCAGAAAGCCGCGGATACAAACCATGAAATACTTATTCTGGCAGATATGAACATTGATTGGTTTTCTGATAACTGTCCAATGAAGAGAACCCTGAGTGACACAATTGCTGTATGCAATTTAATTCAGATTGTGAATTTGCCTGCAAGGATCAGAACTAATAGAGATGGGTTAGCTACGTCTAAATGTATTGATCATATTTTCACAAATTGCACAGAAAAGTGTGCCAATGTTATTTCTACTCCAGTCGGCTTCAGTGATCACAATTTAATTGTTCTGGCTATAAAAGCAAAAGTTCCGCGAGCAGGCCCTAAAGTCATATATCAGAGAATGTATAAATCTTTTTCAGAAAGTGAATTTATCAGGGACATCGAATCAGTACAGTGGGATGCAGTATTGCAGAGCACACATGCCGAGTCTGCATTGAACAGTTTCTGTAAATTATTTTCAGCAGTATGTGACAAACATGCCCCAATTAAGAAACTATCTGTCAGAACTATCAGTTCTCCGTGGCTGGATGGGGATCTGAGGCAACTTATGGGAGAAAGGGATCGAATAAAAAAGGCTGCTGTAATGTCTGCAAACCCTGACGACTGGCAATCTTATCGGCCATTGAGGAATAAAGTAACAAAAATGAGTAGGCAAAAGAAAAAACAGTACTATCAGTCTAAATTTAAAGAATGTGGCAAAAATAATAAACAAATATGGAGAGTGATAAATCAATTCATGGGCCGAAGCAAAATAAGGAAAATGCCGTCATTCATTGAGTGGAATGGTACATTTATAACTAAACCTATTGAAATTGCAAACTACTTCAATAATTACTACCAGGATAAAGTGAAAAAGATGAGAGATGAGATGCCCTCAGTCGATGGGATACTGTCAGAAAAAATCATAAAAGAACAAATTATGTCGAATAAGAATTGTTCATTTGTTTTTAAACACGTTAATAATGATGAAATCCACAAATTACTCCTGAATATAAATTGTGACAAACCTTGTGGAGCTGATAATATGGATGGAAGGCTTCTAAAGACTGCAGCCAAAATTGTGGTCAAGCCTTTGTGTTACATTTTCAGTTTATGTTTTGAGCAATGTATTTATCCTGAATCATGGAAAATATCAAAAGTTGTCCCTCTAGCTAAAAATTCTAGGGAACCATTGACAGGGCAAAACAGTCGACCCATACGTGTCTTACCTGTCCTGAGTAAACTGATGGAGTGTATTATATTTAAACAGATTCAGAATTATTTTTATGTGAATTACCTTTATTCTGATGTCCAACATGCATATAAAGAAGGCTACTCAACCAGCACGGCACTCACAGCATTAACTGATGACTGGTTAAAACAAATTGATGAGAAGCAATTGGTGGGAGCTGTGTTTCTCGATTTTTCTGCGGCCTTTGATCTAGTTGATCATGAACTTCTACTCAAAAAACTATTAGCCTATCATTTTGAAAGTCCAGCTTTAAAGTTCTTAAATAGCTATTTGAGTGACAGAAAACAGTGTGTTTCTTTCAATGGTTCCCTTTCAGACACAGTAACTCTTATGTCAGGTGTTCCTCAGGGCAGTTGTCTTGGTCCTTTGCTGTACAGTATCTTTGTAAATGATTTGACATATGTTCTACATAAGGGCGTTATGACTGTATATGCAGATGATACAACAATATATGTTTCTGCCTCTAGCTTGGATCAGGTTAATAACATGTTACAAAAGGAGCTAATGTCTGTATATCAGTGGGTGGTGGAGAACAAGCTAAAATTGAATGTATTCAAAACAAAGTGTATGATATTAGGATCTAAATATAGTGTTAGGGAAGACCTAAAGTTAAACCTCTCCCTTAATAAACAATCCTTAGAGCAAGTGACAGAGATTAAACTGTTGGGGGTTACCTTAGATCGGACTATGTCATGGACAACACACATCGGTAATATTGTGGCTAAAATGAGTAGGAACATCTCATTAATCAGACGTAATATCTATTTCATGTCAACAGAAACAAGAAAACTAGTGTTACAGTCTGTAGTTTTGTGCCACTTGGACTGCTGTCCGACGGTTTGGTCGAGTGCTGCAAAGAAGGACCTTGACAAACTCCAGGTCGTACAGAATCGGGCTGCAAGGTTAGCACTAGGTTGTCCATTTCGTACAAATATTAATGAAATGCATCAAAGACTGTGATGGATGAAAGTCAGGGACAGATTAGCATGTACCACAGTGTTGTTGCTACATAAAATCTGGAGCTCGCATAAACCTTTTAGCTTGTTCTCTAAACTACAGCCCACTTGTAACAGACATACGTTTAACACCAGGCGAGCATGTAAGGCTACTTTTACCTTGCCTTTACCAAAAACAAATGCACTTTAAAACACTTTCACATATAGGGCTGTATCATACTGGAATATGCTGCCTCCACAAATGATGTTTATAGGTAATCATGTTTCTTTTAAATCAAACCTTAAAACATCTATAATTAAAAATGAAATTGTGCTTACTTGAAACTATTATGCTCTAATGTTGCTGCCATGTTGAAGTTGTGTTCACTGTATATTTGTAATTTTAACAGCTGATATGTATAATTTGTATAAATGTAAATTGTGATTGACAAGTGGACCCCAGGAAGAATAGTCTTTACTTTAGTAAGGACTAATGGGGATCCTTAAATAAATAAATAAATAAGTACAAAATTGTGCCATGAGTTTTTGGTTGGAACAGAGTCTCCCATCCAAAAATGCAGAATATTCTTTCTCGCAAAAAAAGTCAACAAGTTAAGCAGTCGCTTGTGCTTAGACTTAACATGTGGGTTTGGTAGACCAAGAAGTAGATGTATAGGATCCAGGGGTATGGGTATATTGAAGATGAAATATCGGTCTTTAACCCCATTTGACCGATAAATGATTATTTTGGGGCATGACCAAACATACCGACCTCTGTTTTACATTTCCAGCAAAGTACAGAACAATGTGGGTCTATCTTCTTTTTGACAACAGGTGTAATATGTATCCGATGTAAAATCTTAAATTGAATTGACTTTGTTCTGTTACAAATGGAGATTTTTGCTGCCCCACTCCATATTTTACACCAGACGTCTGGATCAATTAGAGTGTCCATATCTTTTTCCAAAGATTGTTTTAAAGACAATGTTGCAGGGGGAACAGTAGAAAACAAAGCTTTGTAAAACACAGAAATCGATCTTTTTCCAGTATGTGGGCAAATTGCCTTCTCAACAGTGGACAAATCATTTTGTAAATTACTTTTCTTAAAAATAAAATGTGTAACCTGTAGATACCTGAAAAAGTCTACTCTTAAACCTCTGCTGAATTTGTTCAAAGGATAATAGATTCTGGTTTTCAAACAAGTTACCCAATTTAGTAATACCTTTGTCAAACTAGATTTTAAAACCCTGGTCCTTACAACCAGGGGTAAAATCTGGTTTCTCAATAAATGGAGTAAGAGGAGAAGTAGTATTGAATCTACCCTCCAATTTACAAATCATTTTCCAGGCCTTGACAGTATTTAAACAGATTGGGTTTGGACCCACATCTTTAACTGAGCTATTCACGAAAAGAAGATTCCAAAGAGGGCAGCCACAGTGAGCTGATTCAATGTCCATCCATACTGAGGACAAGGTGTTATTTTTAAACCAGTGTGTGACAACACGCAAATGAGCAGCTAACTGATAAAACCTAAAATTAGGCATATCAAGGCCTCCATCAGAACAAGGTCTTTGGAGTTTAGACATTTTTAACCTAGGTTTTCTTTTACTCCAGATAAAATAACTTAGCCAACCTTCAAGCAGCTTATACTTAACTTATACTCGTCGAGCCGGGTAGTAGCAGCTTTAATTTCTTCAGAGTGCTGACGGATGGTGTCGGACAATGGACCGAGCTTATCATCAATGACTTTGGTAAAGTTAGCAGTCATTATCTCAAAAGCCTTGGCCATGGCTGAATCGAGGCCAGTGGCAGCATCATTAGCCTCAAAGCTAGTCGAGACGCCTTCACCATTTTCCTGAGAGTTGTCGTCCTTCGAGGGCTCATCAATTCTACTATTTCCTCTCCTGGGTCTTGTCATCTTGTCAAAAGATTGTGGCCAAAATGCTTCCAATGACATTACCCGTATCATCCACAGTAAAAATCAGAAGATAGTGGAAGGGATTGTCAGGATTTTGTAAAAATATTACCAAGTGGCACAGAGCCTTGACCAAAACGCTGCGCTCACCTTGCCGCCATCACGTGATCCCCCCGTGGGTGTGACTTTTGACCTCTACCATGATGCATCTTTTTACAACTGCTGTGTTTACAGTGAACTGACTGAACCATGAAAGCTGTTTCTGAATCATCCTGTTTCACTCTCAGGTTGTCTCTGAAGAGTAACTGGTCCAAAAGTCTTCCACCAGACTTCAGTGCTGAACCTGAACCTTCAGAGGCACCGTAAGAAAGTGTTTATATTTTTTTTCATCCATTCCAGTGTGTATTGAATGTGTTTTGGCAGGAAATTGTCTCTTATGCAGTGGAAACAGTTCAATGTGTGATGATAGATTGTGATCGAGTAAGAATGGAGACACTGCTGAATTTAATTATCCATCCATCCATTTTCTACCGGTTATCTGGGACCAGTTCGCGGGGGCAGCAGTCTAAGCAGGGATGCCCAGACTTCCCTGTCCCCAGACACTTCGTCCTGACTGAGCTCCACCCTATCCCTAAGGCACGAGTGCCTAAGCGCCCAGCCACCCTATGGAGAAAGCTCATTTCACCCACTTGTATCCGGGATCTTGTCCTTTCGGTCATGACCCAAAGCTCATGACCACAGGTGAGGGTGGGGGAGTAGATTGACCTGTAAATTGAGAGCTTTGCTTTTCAGCTCAGCTCCCTCTTCACCGCAACGAACCGATACAATGACTGCATCACTGCAGCCGCTGCACCGATCCACCGGTTAATCTCACGTGCCATCCTTCCCCCACTCATGAACAAAACCCCAAAATACTTGAACTCCTACACTTGGGGCAAGGTCTCTCCGCCAACCTGAAGAGGGCAGACCACCTTCATCCAGTTGAGGACCATGGCCTCGGATTTGGAGGTGCTAATCCTCGTCCCCATCGCTTCACACTCGACTGCGAACCGCCCCATTGCATGCTGTAGGTCCAGGTTGGATGAAGCAAACAGGACAACAACATCTGCAAAATAGCAGAGATGAAATCCTGTGGTCCCCGAACCAGACGCCCTGGCTGCACCTAGAAATTTTGCCGATAAAAATGATGAACAGAAATGGCAGTGCTGCTGGAGTCCAAAATGAACCGGGAAAAGGTCTGACTTACTGCCGGCAATGCGGACCAGGCTCCTGCTTCGGTTATACAGAAACCGGCCAGCCCTTAACAAGGGGCTCTGACTCCGTACAACCAAAGCATCCCCTACAAGATGTCACATGGAGCGTGGTCGAATGCCTTCTCCAAATCCACAAAGTACATGTGGACTGATAGGGCTAAGTCCCATGAGCCCTCGAGCACCCTATGGAGGGTATAGAGCTGGTCCAGTGTTCCACGACCAAGACAAAAACCACATTGTTCCTCTTGGATCCGAGGTTCGACTACTGGTCAAATTCTCCTCTCCAGTACCCTGGAATAGACTTTCCCAGGGAGACCGAGGCGTGTGATACCCCTATAGTTGTAGCACAGGCTCTGGTCCCCCTTTTTAAACTGGTTCACCACCACCCCGGTCTTCCATTCCAGAGACACTGTCCCCGACTACCACGCAATGTTACAGAGAGGTGTCAACCAAGACAGTCCCTGCACATCCAGAGACTTAAGGTACTCAGGGCGAATGTCGTCCACCCCGGGTGCCTTGCCACCGAGGAGCTTACCAACCACCTCGGTGACTTCAGCCTCCCAGACCCGAGTTTTTGCCTCCATAACCACTCGGACTGCAGTTCGCTTGGCCTGCCAGTACCTCTCAGCTGCTTCTGGAGTCCCACAAGCCAGCAAGACTCGATAGAGATGCGACCCTCTTGTTTACTCCAACCCATGGTGGCTGGGCTGCAAGCCCACACAAGCCCGTCGCTCTCATTGTGGGCAACGCCAGAGAAGTGGAGAGTTCAGCCCTTCTCGAGAGGTTGGGTTCCAAATCCCATGCTATGTGTGGAGGTGAGCCCACATATATCCAGCTGGTACCTCTCAACCTCCCTCACAAGCTCAGGCTCCTCCATCCCAATGAGGTTACATTCCATGTCCCTAGAGCTAGTCTCTGTGTCGCCGGGATCGGGTCACCGGGCACCCTGCCATTGGCTGCCACCTAATCCACATTGCACCCGGCCCCTGCGGTTCCCTCGGTGGGTGGTGAGCCCATTGGAGGTCAGGCCCACGTTGCCCCTTGGGGCTGAGAAGGGCTAGGCCCCGTGGGCAACGGCCCGGCCACCAGGTGAGCCCCAACCCCAGGCCTGGCTCCAGGGTGGGGCCCCAGCTGCACCGTGAAGGGGGGGCTTACATGACCTTTGTTTTATTCCTTCTCATAAAGTCTTTTGATCTGTTCTCTGTCTGGCCTGTCACCCAGGACTTGTTTGCCATGGGAGACCCTACCAGTAGCATAAAGGCCCCGACAGCATAGCTCCTGGGATCATGCGGGTGCTCAAACTCCCCCACCATGTTGAGGTGGCAGTTCTTGGGGGAGGAATTTAATTCAATTCTAAAAGTGGGATAACCGACAAAATAGACTGAGCGCACCACCATACGTTGAAAATAACATTTTCTTGATTGATTCACTGTGACTGACCTGATGGTGGTGGTGATGGGGGTGCATGTTGTATTGCTACAGCACAGATATGAACCAAAGACAGTTATTGATCCACATTGCATGAGCTGTGTTTAAAAAACTATGTGTGTGTGTGTGTGTGTGTGTGTGTGTGTGTGTGTGTGTGTGTGTGTGTGTGTAGACATCAGCAGCTCAGACACACAGCAGAGTCTTCAGGTTCCAGTAGGTTGTCAATGAAGAATAACCCGTCCAAACTCCGTCCACCAACCTTCAGTGTTGAACCTGGACCTTCAGACTCAAAGTAAGAAAGTGTTTTTCTTTCGTGTCCTCCAAAGCAGAGTGAGAGATGTTGAGCTCACTTTCAGATTCAGCTCCAGCAGTTTGAAGCAGTGTGAGAGTTGAAAATCTTTGTGTCTCTGCTGTGTGTTGTGCTGCTCAGAGTAAATGTTGCTTGGTTTCCACAGAAAGAGGAGGACTGATATCTGTGAGGAGCAGCCAGAAAGATCCAGAAGTAAGAGTGGACATGTGTCTGCTGAGGAACTGGGACTTGTTGTGTTGTAGAGACATGAAAGCTTGTTGTTTGTGTGCAGTGTGATTGTTGTTGTTGTCTCTGAGCAGGTGTGGGTCTGCAGCAGCTTCTAGAAGAACATAAGAAGAGTCTGAGGAGGAGATGTGAACGTGTGACTGAAGGAAGTGATGAAGCAGGAGGAGGAAGCCTCCTCAACAGGATCTACACTGAGCTTCACATCACAGAGGGACTCAGTGAGGAGCTTCAGAGGGAACCTGAGCTGCAGCAGCTGGAGACAGCTTCCAGGAAGGAGAGCCTCCATCACACTGCCATCAGGGTTCAGGACATCTTCAAAGCCTCGGCCCAGCAGCACACACACATCCGAGTGGTTCTGACCAGTGGCGTGGCCGGCAGTGGAAAAACCTTCTCGGTGCTCAAGTTCAGTCTGGACTGGGCCGAGGGCCTGGAGAACCAGGATGTCAGTGTGCTGGTGGTGCTCTCCTTCAGGGAGCTGAACCTGCTGGGAGAGCGGCCGTACAGTCTCCTCTCGCTGCTGGCTGTTTTCCATCCCACGCTCCAGAAGCTGACGACAGAGCAGCTGGCTGTCTGCAAGCTGCTCTTCATCTTTGACGGCCTGGATGAAAGCAGACTTTCTCTGGACTTCAGCAGCAGCGGGCGGCTGCTTGACGTCTCCCAGCAGTCTTCAGTCAGCGAGCTGCTCACTAACCTCATCCGGGGGGATCTGCTCCCCTCGGCTCGGGTCTGGATCACTTCCCGACCAGCGGCGGCCCATCAGATCCCTCCAACATGTGTGGACAGACTGACAGAAATGCGAGGCTTCACTGACGCCCAGAAGGAGGAGTACTTCAGGAGGAGGCTGAGTGATGAGGAGCTGAGTAACAGAATCATCTCCCACATCCAGACCTCCAGGAGCCTCCACATCATGTGTGGAATCCCAGTCTTCTGCTGGATCACTGCTACAGTTCTGGAGCACATGTTGAGCAGTGAGCAGAGAGGAGAGCTGCCCCAGACCCTGACTGACATGTACTCCCACTTTCTGCTGGTTCAGACTCACAGGAAGAAGCTCAAGTACCATGAAGGACCTGAGACGGGTCCACAGGAGCTGACGGAGGCTGACAGGGAGCTTCTTCTGAAGCTGGGCAGGATGGCCTTGGAACATCTGGACAAAGGAAACATGGTGTTCTACCAAGAAGACCTGGAGCAGTGTGGTCTGGATGTGACTGAGGCCTCGCTGTACTCTGGAATCTGTACTCAGATCTTCAAAAGAGAGTCTGTGATCTTCCAGAAAGATGTCTACAGCTTCATCCATCTGAGTGTTCAGGAGTTTCTGGCTGCAGTCTTCATGTTCCACTGTTTCACCAACAGGAAGACAGACGTCCTGAAGACCTTCATCGATAGGAGACATCACCGTATTGATGGTGTTTTCACGTCTCTCCATGTTTTCCTGAAGGTCGTCCTTCAGAAATCCCCCAGAAGTCCAAATGGACACCTGGACCTGTTTGTCCGCTTCCTTCATGGCCTTGCTCTGGAATCCAACCAGACACTCTTAGAATGTCTGCTGGGTCAGACAGAGATCAGTCCAGGAACCATCCAGAGAGTCATCAAGAACCTGAAGAAGATCAACAGTAAAGAAGTGTCTCCTGACAGAAGCATCAACATCTTCCACTGTCTGATGGAGATGAAGGACCTCTCAGTACATCAGGAGAGCCAAGAGTTCCTGTCAAAGAACAGATTTGGGAAGAGACTCTCTGAGATACACTGCTCAGCTCTGGCCTACATGCTGCAGATGTCAGACCAGGTCCTGGAGGAGTTGAACCTGAAGAAGTACAAGACATCAGAGGAGGGACGACGGAGACTGATCCCAGCTGTGAAGAACTGCAGGAAGGCTGAGTGAGTCCACGTGTCCTCATGATCAATGTCTCAGTGATGATTGTAGAAAGCAGTTCCTGTCGTTCCTCTGTGGAGATGCTCCTCAATGATCTGTCATGAAGAACCCATCAGTCCACTCGTCCCATTATTCTCTACATTTCCTGCTGTTACTAAATGTAAACAATCCCCTCCAGAGGTTGGCTCAGTTCTCAGGATCTGTTCAGACTGAGGCTGTCAGTCTTCCTTCATGTTCTAATTCACATTCAGTCTGTTCTTGTCTGGAATGTTCAAATATATTCCAGTTTTTTGAATTCCTCCCATCAGCCCTCAGACAAAGTGAAAGTAAAGCAGCAGATCTTCTCTTGATTTTCTTGAGACTGTTTCCATCTGATGAAATAATTCCTGTCAGACTCAGCAGGAACAGGACTAAAGACCTGCAGCTCAGTGCAGCGGGGCAGGTTGTGGAGTTTCTACAGGAGAGCAGGTCTGATGTCCAACCGTCCAACAAAGTGTCCTCTCTCATAGCATCCTGTCCTCTCTGGGTCTCATTACAGTCTCTCTGGCTGTGAACTCTCGGATTCTCATGGTGAAGCGATCACTTCAGCTCTGACCTCTGACCCCTCCCATCTGAAACATCTGGATCTGAGTAACAACAACCTGAAGGATTCATCAGTGAAGATTCTGAGTGCTGGACTGGAGAGTCCAAACTGTAACCTGGAGACTCTGAGGTCAGTTCACTGTCTGAAGGTAGAATCTGTTGGAGGCAAAGGACTGAGAGGAGTTTAGGAGGATTCCAGATGTTGTTTGGACAGAGAGTGGACTGAGCTCTGCAGCATGTTGATGAGAGCTCTTCTTCTCCTGGAGGCTTCAGCTGTTTGGACTTTAAATTTCTAAACTCTTCCAGGCTGAACCTTCTTCAGCTCTCAGTCACTTCAACATCAAACTCTGTCCTCTAATCTCACTTCTTTCTCTCTTCATTCAGTTTGAGTGGCTGCAGGTTGTCAGAGATCAGCTGTTCTTCTCTGGCCTCAGCTCTGAAGTCCAACCCCTCCCTCCAGAAACATCTGGAACATCTGGACCTGAGCAGGAACCGTCTGCAGGATTCAGGAGTTTCTCAGCTGTGTGGTTTTCTGCAGAGTCCACTCTGTGGTCTGCAGACTCTGAGGTCAGACTCCATGTTTGAGTGTGTTTCAGTAAAGATGTGTTGACACTAAGGGCTCTAGCTTCGTAGACTCCGCCGAGTCCGCCCGCTGTCAGCGGAGCGCAAAGTGCACCGTTGGCGGATAAAGTCAATGGGGCGTGTCCAGAAAATTGTCCTAATTTCGTGAACCAGGCGCAGTCACGCCTCCATCCCGCCCACCGGCGCAGGTGGCGCAAGAGGGAGGAGAGAATGTGGGTTTAACCCAGCTGAGAGTAATTTGACCAATCAAATGAACACCTCTCCTTTTTTTCAAATGCACTGCAGCAAAGGACACTGCTTCATTAACATGATGAACTACATTTTATTTCCTGGCCTCAATACTAAACCATAGTGAAGCAACAATGTATATGAAGGTATTTTAAAATAAATAATCTCTTGAAGAGCTTGGGGAACCAGACAAATGAAATAACAATGCAGACACATTTACAGGCTAATGCTTCTTTCAGAGCGCTGATCGGCTCCGCCGAGGTCTTTACATACAGTGTGCGCTTTTACGCACGGCACTATTCATTCACAAAGAAAGACAAGGCAAACTGACAGGTGCATGACTGTAGCAAATGCGTCGTGACAAGATGCAAGATCAATAAAACACACTAAGAGCCTGCCCAAGACTGTCCGAACCGTGTTTGGTCCGATGGTGTGAAATAACTTCTGACATCGTGCGGGTTTCCTCCTCAAAATCACAGGTAGAAATGATGATTCACCTGCTTTTTACGCTGTTCAACGCATGCATATACAGCCATGCGGGATCCACATAGTTCTGCGCCTGCAATATGTTCATTTTATTTTTTTAATCAGATCTGTCAACTGAATGAAGCCGCTGTCATTGCGTGGAGTGTGTTGGTCAGCTCTAGTGACAAACGGACTGGTTGTCCATATGAAGGATTTTCTTTAATTCGGTTCAAAATGACCTGAGAGATCTTCCGAGCACAAAATAGAAACTGTTCATGCATGAATGAGGCGACGCAAAGCGGAGAGTCCCTCATTTTCGACTCATTCATGATGACAGAGTTGGTGTCACAACTCTGTAGAGACAACATATCCTGCTCTGGGCACGGCCGAATTGTGCATTGACCCAAATGAAACCATTTTCGCGTGTCGTTTGTTTTTCTTTTGTCTTTTCTTTCTGTCTTTGTCTTTTTTTTGTGTTTTTTTTTTTTTTTTTTGTTGGTTCTTTGCCTGAGGAAGATCGACAGCGGTCGAAACCTAGCGCGAAAATAAGATAAACAAAATATTAAGTCAAGAGGATCAGCAAACCTTTTAATGCCTCATGTCTGCTTTATCAATGCCTCAAATCAGGTTTCAAAATTTATTTAACTTTTTACAGTGCGCATTTGCGCAGCGTTACCTCTCACTGACACTCCGTGCACTCGTGTCCCTGATAAACACGCACACACACACCAACACACATAAAAAAGTTGTATTATTAACCGTCAATAATAATCAAAAGCATATTAAAATGAGTAAAATAAGTCTCCCCGGCTGCGCACCAGGACGGACACCTTCCCACACGGTACCGTCCTGACTCTGCTCATTTGATTCTGGGACTACAGGCTCGACAGGACAAAGGTTTTTATTTAGAAAATATGTTCGTTCTAAAATTAATTTTTGGAAATGAAAAATACATGGTTTGCTGTACTTTGATGGAGGATATAATATTTTACCTGAATCTGTAACTGGCACATCTGGAGTCGCTGGGCCAGTGCTCCTGCTGTCAACTACCGTGTTCACTGTTGTGTTTAATTTTATTACATTAGTTTATTTTTTTACACCATTTTATGTTATTATTATTTAGTTTTAAACTGACAGTAGCCTACAGTAATTCTCTATACCTGGAGGTGACGCGTGAGCGCTTCCATGCGCCACTGCAGGTTATGCGCTGGACTGTACAGCAGCCGGAGGTCGATCGGGCATTTTTGGGGCAGCAGGATTAAATTTGTTTCGCTGTTTGGCGCGTGCCTGTTCTGACTCTGATTCAGAACGTTCCTCCTCTTCACTCCAGTCAAGATCGCTGATGTCTGACACGTCTCCGCCATCCGATTCCCCCTCACTTACCTCCTGTACCATTGCTAAAGCTTCTTCCACCTTATATCTCTTATTTATGCCTGTTTTTACTGTCTTTCTTTTGGGATTTGCTTGATATTTTTGGCTGTCTGTCTGATTGTCTGCTGTCAGAGCTAGCTCCCTGTTCAGACGCGCACATGAACCAAATCAGTAGCAGAAAAAAAAAAAAGCCCCGTGAAGTGTGTCTTTTTTTATCAGCAGTCTGTGAGACGCTGTTGGCCTTTGGAGGTATAAATGCTTTGTAATATTATTTGTGTCATTGTTAGGACCTTATTTGCTTCAGAAAAACATACAAGACACATATTTAGGAAAAGTCAAAGAATTAGAGGACAGGGGAATTATTTTTAACAGATTTATTTGAATTCCAAAAACCCAAACGGTCTGTCAGACCATCTTCACTGTTCTAGTGCTAAAGAAGATAATAAAAACAATTATGTGCTTCATGAGTGATTATATGTATCTTTCATGACACTGACAAGCTGTCAGTGTCATCAGATCCTATGCTCCCCAGCCCGCTCACACCTTCTGCACGAAACTATCACTGCGTCCAGCTGATTCTGTCGACCCCTCCCCCTGGTGCGCCGCCACGCCCATCTTGGCGCAAGTGCAGCGGACCGGCCAGGCACCCTCTTCTGCGCCTGTCGAAAATAGGAATGCGCTGCCTCCTCCGGTGATCATCGCCAAGTTGCGCCGTCAAATTAGAGCCTTAAAGGTCAGACATCAGGCTGATCTGAGAGTGATCCACACTGAGGATCTCCAGGAGGAACAGAGCTTCTTCTCTGGTCTTTAGTCCTGTGACGGTGGCAGAGCCGTGTGCAGCTCCACATTTCAGAGCTTGCTAGAAGAAGAAAGGAGCTGCAGTGGATCATTGACTGTGAACCTCTGACACGCTCCATGTTGACCTTCAGCTTTCAGAGCAGGCTGATCTCTTCTGGATCAAGCTGTCACTGATCTCCCAGCTGGAGCTCCAGACTCTCAGCAGCTCTGCAGACTCTGGACTTGTTGGCTTTCTGTCCAGTAACCTTGGCTGTTGACATGTCCTCCACTGGACTCTGCTTCTGTTTGGTCTTCACATCAGTTCAGCTCTCCAAAAGATCAAAGATCAAATCAGGGAGGAGAAGAAGAACCCCAGTTCTACTTTCACTTCCTCGGAGCTCCAACCTTCTTAAAGGGGCTGTATCATGCAAAATTCACTTTTTGTATGTTTCAACTTGTTATATAGTTATGTACTCGTCAAAAACACCCCCAAAGCATTTTTTTCCCTTCGTGCCTGTGTGTTTGAGCTTTCCTCATTTTTCTGCTGCTCAGAGAAGCAGCCCCTCCCGTACCCATGAAAACAGTCTTTTAACCCATAGTGACGTCACACTGTGAAGATGGCTCTCCTGAGCCCCCCTCCCGCAGGCCCTCGGCAATCAGTGTTGTCACTTTTTATATCTCTGATTACGGAGATAAACTTTGACCGTCGTCTGAAAGCAATAATCAAGCAAGAGCAAGAGTCTGAAGGGTCTGTGCTTGGTTAGTTTCTAACAGGAAAATACGTTTTCGCGTGTCGACAAGCTAGAGCTAAAGAGCTAAAGCTAACCCTCAGAGAAGCTAACCCATGACGTATTTGTTTTGAAGCTCCGATTGGTTGAAGTACGCTGTCAGTCAAAGTCCACAGGGGGAGAGGCGGGATTTTCAGTCAAACTGTAACGTCCTGTGGCCCTCCGGCCATGTGGGGGTGCTCAGGGCTGGTTTCGGTTTTGTTTGCTAATTTCTGCATGCCCTGTCTCTCCTGATTGTCTGTTCCTCATGTTCTCCTGCCTGGTCTCCTCCCTCGTTAGTGCTCTCATGTGCCTCACCTGTGTCTACCTTATTTAAAGCCTGAGTCCCTCACTTTTCCTTGTCGGTTCGTTGTGGGTTGTCCGTGTGTTCTGTGTCCCTGCCTGCACCTCAGCTCAGCTTGCCCTGCGTTTGTTTCCCTGGAAGCCTGTAAATAAACAAGCTGACCTCTGCCTGACTGCCTGCGCATGGCTCCTTCCGTCCTGCACCCGTGACAGAAACAGAGCGTTTTCTCTTCCGGGTTTCAGAATTGGCCACAGAAAGTCTTTATTTCACACAAAATGACTTTTCCTTGCCTTTACTAGGTTTTGGACTAGCTAAAAAAGCATGATACAGCCCCTTTAAGAAGACGAAAAGGACACCAAGGATCAGTCTCGTATAAAGAGAATTAACTCATTTCTAACTCATTTCAGCTCACATTTATAACCAAAGTGAGAAATTATTCAGAAGCAAATACTAAAGGATTTGAGTTCTGTATAGAAAAGGTTAGAACTAAGTATTCACACCTGAAGAACATTAAAATAAAAACAGTTTTTTTTACTTTAAAACAGTTCTAAACTCATAAAAATCCACAATATGAGAGCTACTGTGTAGACCTGAATAAATATCAATCATTCATCCCCTCTTCAATAACTGTTTTAAACAGCACTAAACCAGCGGCCCTGTTCTTCCCTGTTGTAGCGTCCCCTGGCCCAACAGACCAGCTGGACGGGGCCAGACTTCCTTCATGCAGAGTGAAGCTGGATGAACAAAGCACATTTTCATTTCAGTAGTGGGTTCTATTTTTACAGGAGTGACCCCCAAACCCGCTCCAAACATTTCAAATTGCAACGGCAGAAGTAAACAAGTGCTCCTCATTCTGCCGACCAAGGGGCTGAAACTCTGATCACGGCTGAGACCTGAGGTTCATTTCTGATGCTGCCTGCTGGAAACACAGAGCAACGTCCCCGGTGAACCTGGATAATAAATCATAACCATTTCGGAGAATCAATAACCGTGTAGACTTCATTTTCGTCCTCCTGTTACTCTGTTCTTTTTTCACCTATATATAATGTTTTTGGGGTCATGTTGTTGCCTTAAAGTTTGTATAGAGGATTTTCCACGGACGGAGAAATCCAGTGACAGTTAGTCCTTTTTGAAATGCTGCGCATGCGTGACCTACACCCCCTCCTCCCCTGCTCTCTCCGGAGGACCGCCTCCTCCTTACGCAGAAAGTAGCAAGTAGCATGTAGCAACTTAGCATCATAGCGCTAACACATAGCTACCAACGTGTCCTTTTGAACAACACAAAACACAGCGAATATGAGTAAAATCCTGTACTTGCGCCAAATCCTGTCCCTGAGCCGTCCCTGCTCTCGGGTGGATCAGAGGAGGACGGGGAGGTTTGTGTGGAGCTGCAGGACTGGAGCAGACTCACGCTCGGAGCTCACAGCTGGTCTGTGTGCGCTGCAGCCTGCAGACGTGAACAAACCCCCCCTCCTCCTCTCACTCTCCGGACTTTTTCATACAAGTCTTGTTTTAAGATTAAACATACATTTTCGCCAAATGGCAGCACGTTGTAGCTATGATTAAGAAAAATTGTCTCAAGTCTACATGTGAAAAGGTGTTGATTGCGGCAGCAGAGCTTAGCATGGGGAGAGTGGGGTGGAGCGCATGGGGGAGTGTTGTGCCGACAACAGGAGGGGGGTACGTAAAGTGCGTAGGAGCATGACAGTTACGCTAAAAATGTAGAGAGGTTGATTGACATGTTAGAAAACCAATAGATAACGAGGCTACCTCGTTATTGATTGGCTAAAGTAATATTGATTTTACAACCTCCAGAGTTGATTAATTTTTATTTTATTTTTTTTTATCATGATAAAAACAAGGCTGCTGCAGCTTAGTAACGCCATTTTTTAGCTTTAATTCATTTTTGTTAGTAATAAAGATCTTCTATACAACCTTTAAATCTTCACATAATAACATTAGCTCACTAAATGTTCCCTCTAGTGCAGTCATCTGCACACATAATAGATAAGGTGCAATGTTATGTTGATTTAAAAAAAACAAACCTGCAGTCAGTGTTGCACTCAAGTTGACTCGGAGACGCGATGGTAGCTCACAACAAGCAGAGCGCCGTGTGGCAGCTTTTCTAACAAACTGGAAACACTGTTGGGTCTAAGCTGTGTCAAGAAAAGCTGGTTCACAACAGCAGCACTGCATCCAGGAGAGACCATCTGCCATGGAGACACCTCAACAAATAGGAGGGAGAGTTGCTAGTGCTAATGCTTGCTAGCTAGCTACCGCTAGCTGTTCACAAGCTAGCATGAGGGACTTTATGTCCAACAAATCAAAGAAATATGACAAAACACTTTGTGAACATATCATCAACCTAATAGCTGAAATGGTGGCCCTTTTGGCTAATAACTACTGCAATGTCTTTGATTTAATTAGATTATGAAGGACTGTATTCCAATGGAGACAGAACCCTCTCCTGGTCATACAGCGCAAGTACACTAGAAAAAAAATCACAAATATTCTGATATCACGTGTAACCGGTAACACATTGGTTAGAAGTCCCGGTTAGAGGTGCAGAAAAAATTGTCAACGTTGACACCCCGAGTTATTATGCAGTCAATATTCAGGTGAAGGTCCAAATTGTGCTTTCTGAAACATTGGGAATAAGTCGTTTACATGAGCAGACAGAGTTCCTCCTGTATACATGTTGATTGTGATCAGTTGGAAAATCCCCATCTAAACTACGACACACGGAGAATGTCATGAAAATCCAAACACAGCAGCAGCAGCAGCACGGTGGATCAGGAACAGTCCGGGGCCGAAAGCAGTGGCCTTTGTTTGTGCTTTGGTGCTGGTTCTGACCCAGCAGCATTACTGAACACGACTGTTCCTCATGGTCTTCATTAATACAAGGAGAGAATGTGAAGAAGAAAGTGGAAATGGATCTGGAGCTGTGCCATACACATCCACACCACCATCTAACAAAGTCATTTGTTTCCTCCTGACTCCAGAAGTGTGGTGCTGCGTCTGAGTTTCACCGTGTTTGTTTACCTCCGTGTTTGTGCTTCATGTGCGGAACACAAATGAATGTTGCTTTCAAAGGGGAGATTCTGATACAAGTTTATATGACCAAGCTAGCTAAGAAAAGGAGGAACCCAGGTGTCGAATTCAGGTTTTTTAAACCAGATTATGAACATATTCAGGATTTTGATGATGATTATATGACTACGTGTAACCAGGTTATTGACAATATTCCAGTTTTGAAAGGGTTATTGACTGCAGGTAAACGTAGTCAAACATTTCAACATCAAACTCTGTCCTCTAATCTCACTTCTTTCTCTCTTTATTCAGGTTGGAGAGATGCAGTTTTTCAGAGATCAGCTGTTCTTCTCTGGCCTCGGCTCTGAAGTCCAACCCCTCCCTCCTGAAACATCTGGAACATCTGGACCTGAGCTGGAATCGTCTGCAGGATTCAGGAGTATCTCAGCTGTGTGGTTTTCTGCAGAGTCCACTCTGTGGTCTGCAGACTCTGAGGTCAGACTCCATGTTTGAGTGTGTTTCAGTAAAGTAGTGTTGACACTAAAGGTCAGACATCAGGCTGATCTGAGAGTGATCCACACTGAGGATCTCCAGGAGGAACGGAGCTTCTTCTCTGGTCTTTAGTCCTGTGACTGTGGCAGAGCCTCATCCTCTGAGTTGTAAAAGTTCACGGGCTAAAGTGAAGGAGTAGTACTGTCAAGTGTGCAGCCTGGCACGACCCAGAATACTGTCTTTTGGAGGAGTCATATTGCAGTTTTGCAAGTGGTGTCGCTAACTCGGAGAGAGTGAAGCTTGTTTGTGTGTGTGTGTGTGTGTGTGTGTGTGTGTGTGTGTGTGTGCGTGCGTGCGTGCGTGCGTGCGCACACTCTTGTATAAGAAGAGATATTTGTCAGCAGCTGATCTGAGACTCTGATCCTGCAGTGAGAGAGTGGACTGAGCTCAGCAGCAGCTGACTGGTGTGTGTGGACATGAGGAGGAGTGTGAATGTTGTGTGTGATGAAGATCCACAGCAACAGAACAGCTGATTGATCAGGACTCAGTAATGTGGAGCTGCTCATTTCTCCATCAATACATCTGATTGGTTCCTCCTCATTGATTCTGCTGCTTTCTCTCTTTATTCAGGTTGGAGAGCTGCAGGTTGTCAGAGATCAGCTGTTCTTCTCTGGCCTCAGCTCTGAAGTCCAACCCCTCCCTCCTGAAACATCTGGAACTTCTGGACCTGAGTTTGAACCGTGTGCAGGATTCAGGAGTTTCTCAGCTGTGTGGTTTTCTGCAGAGTCCACTCTGTGTTCTGCAGACTCTGAGGTCAGACTCCATGTTTGAGTGTGTTTCAGTAAAGATGTGTTGACACTAAAGGTCAGACATCAGGCTGATCTGAGAGTGATCCACTCTGAGGATCTCCAGGAGAAACGGAGCTTCTTCTCTGGTCTTTAGTCCTGTGACGGTGGCAGAGCCGTGTGCAGCTCCACATTTCAAAGCTTGCTAGAAGAAGAAAGGAGCTGCAGTGGATCATTGACTGTGAACCTCTGACACGCTCCATGTTGACCTTCAGCTTTCAGAGCAGGCTGATCTCTCCTGGATCAAGCTGTCACTGATCTCCCAGCTGGAGCTCCAGACTCTCAGCAGCTCTGCAGACTCTGGACTTGTTGACTTTCTGTCCAGTAACCTTGGCTGTTGACATGTCCTCCGCTGGGCTCTGCTTCTGTTTGATCTTCACATCAGTTCAGCTCTCCAAAAGATCAAAGATCAAATCAGGGAGAAGAAGAACCCCAGTTCTTCTTTCACTTCCTCAGAGCTCCAACCTTCTGAAGAAGAAGAAATGGACACCAAGGATCAGTCTGATCAGTCTCATCTAAAGAGGATTCACTCATTTCTAACTCATTTCAGCTCACATTTACAACCAAAATTAGAAAATATTCAGAAGCAAATGTTGAAGGATTTGAATTCTGTATAGAAGAGGTTAAAACTAAGTATTCAGACTTGAACAACATTGAAATGAAAACAGTTTTTTTTTTTGTTTAAACAGTTATAAACTACTAAAAACCCACAATATGTGAGTTGCTATGTAGAACTGAATAAATATCAATCATTCATCTCCTCTTCAGTAACTGTTTTAAACAGCACTAAACCAGCGGCCCTGTTCTTCCCTGTTGTAGCGTCCCCTGGCCCAACAGACCAGCTGGACGGGGCCAGACTTCCTTCATGCAGAGTGAAACTGGATGAACAAAGCACATTTCCATTTCAGTAGTGGGTTCTATTTTTGCAGGAGTGACCCCCAAACCCGCTCCAAACATTTCAAATAGCAAAGGCCGAAGTAAACAAGCGCTCCTCATTCTGCCGACCAAGGGGCTGAAACTCTGATCATGAGATCTGAGGTTCATTTCTGATGCTGCTGCTGGAAACACAGAGCAACGTCATATGAAACATCTGCCAAGCTTCCAAAGCAGAGACAAGGAGAAGCAGGCAGGAGCCGTTCATACCGTTTACGCTGATCCAGGGAGCAGCTCCAAACTGACAGCAGGTGGCGCCATTTTTAAACGCCCCGAGCAGCAAGACTTCTGGTGGAAGTCAAAACAAAAGCCGGAACACGGAAACAAACGAAGCTGACGTGTGCCAGCTCCATCTCTTGTTGTGTTTGAATGTTTGAATGAGTGTTTTTTTAATCTGTCATGAAGCCATGTCCAAGACAAACTTCTGTTTTTAGTGAAGAAGGGAAATAAAGTTTCTATCTCTGTATCAGTGATGAGAGGGAGTGGACTGAGCTCTGCAGCTTGTTGATGAGAGCTCTTCTCCTCCTGGAGGCTTCAGCTGTTTGGACTTTACATTTCTAAACTCTTCCAGTCTGAACCTTCTTCAGCTCTCAGTCACGACGTTGATATGCCGTCAGTATTCAGGTTAAGGTCCAAATTCTGCTTTCTGAAACTTTGGGAATAACCTGTTACATGTGTGAGCAGACAGAGTTCCTCCTGTATACATGGTGATTGTGATCAACTGGAATATCCCCATCTCAACCGCGGCATCGAACATGTGCAGAAAATAAATGAATGTTCCTTTCAAAGGGGAGATTCTGATACGTATTGATATAACCAAATATTCAGGTTCGAAAGGGAGGAATCCAGGAGTGTCATTCAGGTATTTTTTAACCAGAATATGAACAAATTCAGAATTTTGGTAATGATTATATGACTACGTATAACCAGGTTATTGATAATATTCCAGTTTTTAAAGGATTACTGACTGCATGGAAACGTAGTCAATCACTTCAACATCAAACTTCGTCCTCTAATCTCACTTCTTTCTCTCTTTATTCAGCTTGCAGCACTGCAGGTTGTCAGAAATCAGCTGTTCTTCTCTGGCCTCAGCTCTGAAGTCCAACCCCTCCCTCCTGAAACATCTGGAACATCTGGACCTGAGCAGGAACCGTGTGCAGGATTCAGGAGTTTCTCAGCTGTGTGGTTTTCTGCAGAGTCCACTCTGTGTTCTGCAGACTCTGAGGTCAGTTGACTTTCTGTTCCTGTTGTAGAAGGAGAAATGTTTGTCAGCAGCTGATCTGAGACTCTGATCCTGCAGTGAGAGAGTGGACTGAGCTCAGCAGCAGCTGACTGGTGTGTGTGGACATGAGGAGGAGTGTGAATGTTGTGTGTGATGAAGATCCGCAACAACAGAACAGCTGATTGATCAGGACTCAGTAATGTGGAGCTGCTCATTTCTCCATCAATACATCTGATTGGTTCCTCCTCATTGATTCTGCTGCTTTCTCTCTTTATTCAGGTTGGAGAGCTGCAGTTTGTCAAAGATCAGCTGTTCTTCTCTGGCCTCAGCTCTGAAGTCCAACCCCTCCCACCTGGAGGAACTCGACCTGGATGACAACCATCTGCAGGCTCCAGATGTGCAGCAGCTGGTTGCTCTCCAGCAGAGTCCAGACTGCAGCCTGCAGACTCTGAGGTCAGTAGATGGTTGGAGTGAGTCCATGCTGCTTTCAGCAGGTTTGGACTAAACACAGTCAGTGTGAGAACAAAGATCCAGTGTTTGACTCTCAGTGAGGCTGTGAGAGGAGAACGCTGAGCAGCTTCAGGATTGGACAGCAGAGGACACACAGTCAGCCAATCAGAGGAGCCACAGGCTTGTTGTGTTGGTCTGACAGTGGTGGTCCTTCATGAGCTCTGAGCTGCTGACTGCTGCTCTGAACAGGACTGAAGTCCTCACTGCTTCACACTCTCTGACCACCACCTCTCATCTCTCTGCAGGTGGAAGAACGACTGAGAGCAGAGAGGAGGCTGTGAGTCCTGAAGATTCTCTTCATCCTTCTCTTCCTCCTCCTCTCCTCAGAACTTTTCACCTCACTGAATGTGACTCTGTGAAACAATACATACGAGGGGGGAACCAAAAGTTACCGGACTGTGGTTATAAAAAAAAAAAAGAAAAAAAGAATGATTTCAGACTTTTGGCCATTATATGTCACTATAGCATAGCCTTAAGCATTACTGTGAAAAATTTCACCTCACAAAGACACACAGGCAGCTCACAGGCAGTGTTTATGTTGTTACAGTCCCGCCCCCTTCTTCGAAAAATGCGAAAATGGTCCCGCGCCTCTTAACCACGGAGCAGAAAGAGGCTCGCGTGGACATGTGCCAGGAGCTGAAAAGTCAGCTGGAGGACGATGCAGGCTGTTTGGGACGATCATCACTGCTGCGGCAGCTCCGGGAGGCGGTCAGGCTGAAGCGGCCGGCGCTGTGGGAGAGTGGGGACTGTTCTACGCACAGGGTTCTGCGCGTAAAACAGTTCCTGATGAAAAACGGCATGGCCCTGCTTCCCCATCCGCCGTATTCCCTCGATTTAGCCAGGTGCGAGTTTTTTGTCTTCCCAAGAATGAACAAGGAACTGAAGTCGCAGAGATTTGATGACGTGGAAGAAGTGGAAAAAAAATCGAAGGACGCTTTTAAAGGGACCATTACGCAGCAGCATGCTGAGTGTTCTGAGCAATGGAAATCCCGGCTGCAGCACTGTATTCAAGCCGAAGGAGAGTACTTTGAAGGTGACAGTTTTGATTAAATGCGAAAATAAAAAAATAAAAAGTTATAACCACAGTCCGGTTTCTTTTGGGTCCCCCCTCGTACATCTGACATGGGAACAAGTCCTTGTTTTTCAAAGACTGCTCTGAGAAGATTTTTTGACTGACATCTGTTCTCAAAGTTTTTCATTTGGATCAGAGAAAGCCACTCTCCAACTGATGGTTTGGTTGTATTTATTCTGTCACAGCAATTGGCAAACCTCCAATCACTGGACATGACCAAGAACCACCACAACGAAAAACTAAAGATACGACAAACATACATTGTTGTCAGTAAACAAAGTCAAATGAGACCAAAATTTACAAAATTTGGCCAAACCTTCAGGAGTGGTTGGTCCATTTTTACAGTCTTTTCTCCAGAGAGGTTTTCCCATGTCCCTGCAGTCTCATTCTCTCCTTCCTCTTTTTCGTCCTGGAAGTACATATATCCTCATACAGCGTGACGAGCACGCTGACAGTGTGCATCCTGTTTTGTCCTGTGCATGTCCTGTCGTCCTGTTTTCTATCTGCCTTCATTGTTCTCCTGCCTCCCTCATTACTGCCCTAAAGGGTATCAACTGTCCTGCCCTCTATATAAGCCCTGCTCTCCTGGTGTGTCTTGTTAGTTCTATGTGGGTCTGTCTGCATGCTTTTGTGTCCCTGCCTGCATGTTGGCTAAGCTCAGCCGTCCTGAATCCTGCGTTCCTGAATCCTGCGTTCCTGTATCCCTGTGTTCCCGTTCCTGAAAATAAAGGACTTTTTGAACTCCGCCTGGCTGCCTGCGCGTGGGTCCTTCCACCTTGCATCATGACAGAAGGAACCAACCAACACTGGACCCAGCGGGCAGTGAGTCTGAAGCTGCCCCGGATCGTCTGCCTCTGGCTGCCGCCGGCACAGCTCGCACCCAGATTGCATGTCCCGGGCCCCCGCCAGCGAAGAAGCTTGCCCCGGATCGTGTGTCGGTGAAGAAGCTCGCCCCCAGATCATGTGCCAGCAAAGAAGCTCGCCCCCGGACCGTGTGCCCCGGGCCCCCACCAGCGAAGCTTGCTGTTTCCCCTGATTCTCCCGTCCTGGACGGCCTTTGGGGAGGGAGGAGTTCCGATCCTGTTCCTGCTGGTGTGCAGCCCTGTTCCCATTCTTATTGCTGCTGGTGTGCAGCCTTGTTCCCGTTCCTGTTGCTGCTAGGAGCGCAGCACACCTGTTCCCGTTCCGTCAGTTCCCCGTCTGCTCCTGAGCTCTGTCAATGCAGGGTAAAAAGCGCTATATAAGTCTCGTCCATTTACCAAGCCCTGCTCTCCTGGTGTTTCTTGGTGGGTCTGTCTGCATGCTTTTGTGTCCCTGACTGCATGTTGGCTCAGCTCAGCTGTCCTGAATCCTGCGTTCCTGAATCCTGCGTTCCCGTTCCTGAAAATAAAGGACTTCTTGAACTCTGCCTGGCTGCCTGCGTGTGGGTCCTTCCACCTTGCATCGTGACAGAGAGATTCAGATGAGCCTTCACATTTTGATTGAGGCATTTGTATGGATATCAGTGTTTGTTACTGAATAGCAACTGGATTTTCTCCCTGTGCAATTTACAAAATAAATGTCCATGTATGTATAAAGCTGTATGTAGAAACAACTGGAAGGAAACTACGGTGCAGAGCAGCTCGTGCAGAAGACAGTCCCTGTGCAGGTGGGGAGGGTGGTGCTGGTGTTGATGCTCAGAGGCTGGAGCTGCTGTCATGGCAGGGGAGTCTGGGAGTTCAGGTGGGGAGACTGAACTGTCCTCACTGAATGAAACAGAATACACACACACAAATCACAATACAGTCAAGTCATTGTGTCACGGCAGGTGAAACAGAGGCTCAGACGCAGATAGGCAAACCGACACCATAGGACTGGGTTTAAAGGGTTTTTTGACTTGGCCTGGTCCAAGGCCCGAGTCCGAGGCTGTGGCTGCGCCACCGGCAGGCGTGGATGGGTCAGAGGTTCTGGAGGCCTGGTGAGCAGGTGGCAGGCGAGGAGGTTAAACGAGGTGGTCCAGGCTACAACGGAGAGGGTACGGGGTCAAGGCACAAAATCCAACCAGACTAGGGAAACTCAGACAGGAAAACTGACTGAGGTGGAACAACGATCCCGCATCGGAGAGTGGACTGCAGCCAGCCTAAGTAGGCAGCATCACAGGTGTAACAGATGAGGCCACTCCCCGGACAGGTGATGCCAATGCACTGATGAGCCGCCCACACAACCTGCTCACCTACAGGAGAGGGGAGAGAGAGAGAGAGCAGCAAGGCAGACCCACTCCCTAGTAACAGGAGTGGGCCTGACACATTGTGGTTCAAACTCAGCCCTAACATGTTCTATACATTTTGAAAATCCAACTCCCTCCTTAGGAGGGGCTTTAAAATGTGTTTGATAACTTTAGTAGAACAATGCAGTCAAAAAACTACCAAAAAAAAAAACTTGTGAGTTTACAGTCAAATCAAGGACTTTAATATTGACTATCTCAAGTCCTTATTTACATAATACCGAAGGGAAGAACACATTTCATTTCGCTACGTGAAGGAAAAGAATCAGATACAGGGTCTTTATGCATATGCTTAAATTAAAAGTGCCTCAGAAGCTGAAACTTTGTCCGGTGGTTTTATTTTTATTAAAGGTGCATTCAGGAGTTTGCACGTTTTATGCGAAAAAGTGCCCCCTGCAGACCTTGGGCATAATGCAGCTTAGTGAAAAACTCGCGCCTGTGGCTTGCGTGCACGGAAGAGGGGAACTCCTTCCTCGCTCTTTTTGTAGCGCTCAAGTAAAATTTAAGTTTCTTTTACCTGGTGGAGTCTGTGCTGGAGCTGTGGCAGTGCTAGAAGCCAGTCTTTTCTTACTTTCTGGAAGATCCTGCTCAGTTGTTGCACACTAAGCATCTGGCGGAGTAATGGCGGACAAAATGAAACTTAACTCCATCAGGCCAGCCAGAGCGTGCATTACTTCATTCCTTTCAAATTCTCCCCAAAAAAATTCTGGTGCCGGACCGGTACTGCAACTTTCAAATGACAATTTAGCGCTGTTAGAGGTACTTGTAATGAATATGTCAGGGCACATTGTACAAATCATTAAAAATGTGTAACACATTTATGGTGGAAAATAAGTATTTTTAAGGTTGAAAAACTCCTTAATGCACCTTTAAATATCAGGCGTTGTTTGCCATCAGCTGGCGGTTACTGCTGATATTCTCAGTGAGATTACGTTACTCCGAGGACAATGACCGTAAACTGAGAGTAGCAGCGTCTAAATATATTCTTAAACAAACTGTCAATCCAGATAACACATTTTTCTGACTTATAACAAACTCTGTTCACTAAAATCTCACTATCATCCTCCATCGGTGACTCCAGCAGCGCCGTAGCTGAGCTGCTGCGGCGTCCTTTCCGGTGTTTAGTCGGTGGCTGTAGATTGGTCCATCTGTTGGAACTGTCCCCATGTCTTTTCAGCCCCACTCTTTGAGTTCTGGTCCATGTTGTTTCGGTTTATCTCGGCACTGGGTTGAGGTTTGGTGGGCTCCGTGGTCCGCCACTGACTCGAGGAGGTCTCGATAAACTTCAGGCAGCACCATCAAGCTCCCACTGGATCTGGAAACAAATTAGCGTCTGAACCTCCTCAACAGACCATGGAGTTACTGTCCGCTTTGCTGAAATTGTTTTTATTGCTTTGTTTTTATCTTCTCTTTTTCCTCCTTATCAGCACTTTAAAAATGGCGGTGTTTTGGGTTTCACTCAAGCAACAACTGATTGCTGATTGGTCAGTGATTTTGAACAATCAGTGACCAGTATGTGTTTGACGTCACATTTCCTGCCCGACTCAGGTGGAACAGGGCCGAAAAACCTACCCAGGTTGCGGCAAAGTGGGCTGATGCACAGAACAGAGTAGAGCCGAGTCAAGTAGAGTGATATGGAATAATGCTTTGTTTTCAAGTTCTCAGGAACACAGTGCGAAGGACATTCCGTTTTGCCTGAAATCACTTGGTCTAGGGACTGTTCCCCTGAAAACCAACATGTTTTCACCTGAGAAACAACGTCCGCTAGTCTTGTGGGATCGGGCTATATGACATGGCATAGCCGGAAGTCCTGCCAGAGTCGGGTTGGATTCTCCCCGGAGCAACAGCCTTGCTCTCAATCAGCTGATTTGTGTGCTTCCTCTGCAGTCCTGAATAAATCCTCCTTGTGCAGCGTCGACACCTTGACTTGTCATCTTTGGCTCTGATTCACCACAAATTCCACAACATTGGAATAGGGGAGGTGGAAACAAGGCATAAGTGTTTCATCTCTTACCCTTCATAGTGGCTGGAGGCCGGTGGTGGAGGGGCTGTTGACCTGGTGGTGGCATTTCTCTGTCTTGTTTGTTGTGTTTCCGGTGGTGGGGGTATTTCCTTGTGTGTGTGTGCCACGGGTTTGGTGATTTAAAGCAGAACTATGCAACTTTTTTACCTCAATAAATGTGTTTCAGAATCCCTGTGGGGGTAAACAAAGACTTGTCACGGTGATTCGCCGGTCCCTCCCCTCCTCCCGGGGTCTGTGTCCTGAAAACAACGCTTGCAATTTCAGAGGAGCGGACCCGACTACATCTCGTGAGAACAAACCTGCTTTACGGCACTCATATGGGAGTACAAGTATAAAAGCGCGTAAAACAAACATGAAACCCACGGTAGCGTTAGCAACGGTGCTTAAACGTAGGCTTAAAACTTATCTATTCAGGCTGGCTTTTAACACTCAGTAGCACAGTGGCACTTTGTTTTAATTGTATTTTATCTGTTTTTATTTTCATAGCTCCTTTTATTTGATCATGGACAAAATTTCAAATTGTACTTTCTGTTTTAGTTGCTATGATTTTATTGTTTTTATTTTACTGTAAAGCACTTTGCTCACTCTTTGTGTGTAAAGGGCTATATGAATAAGATTTGATTTGATTTGATATAAAGTGAGGGAAATTTGAGTGAAAAATATTTGTGTATGTATTGAGAAATGTCATGAAATATGTTAATATGCTTTTTTTTAATCTTTATTTATTCATTTTCTTAGCCACTTGTCCTTTTACAGGATCACATGTTGCTGTAGCCAATCTCAGCTGCTAATGGGCAAGAGTAGGCTACACCATGGACAGTGTGCCAGCCCATCGCGTAGGGACAGACTGTGTACGCTCACATTTACATCAAGGGGCAATTTAGGGTCACCAATTAACCTGACATGCATTGTGCTAAATTTGAATCTTTCCTTTGATCCTTCTAACATACTTCTCCTCTGCCTCCTCATCATGTACAGCCCTCCACCTCTCTTGCCTTCTTTCCTTTCATACAAATATTTGGGGCATAAATGTGCCTCCATCATGAAAAAAAAATCTGGCATATTGGTCAAGGGGTGGCATTACAGGGAATGTGATTGTGAAATAACAATAAAAAAAAAAACTGCATAAGGTTCAAGTGAAATGTTTGACCTGGATGTGGCACTATTGTAAACTCCAAAAAATTTACATGTGTATGTTTTCATATCCAGTGCAGAGTAAATCTAATAACAGTCAAGTTACCTTTCTGGAAAAACCATTGATTCCTCCAAATATGACAATGTTGTATATTTGGAAGCAAACAAAGGCCTTGGATTGAAAGTTACTGTCAGGATTTGTGCTCTATACAGTGTACAGAGTAAAATCCGCAACTCACAACATTGTAAATCGCATGTAATTACAACATAGTGGGCATGTAATTATACTGTAACGCGCATGTAATTACACCGTAATGTGCATGTAATTACACCGGCGATCAGGCCCCCACCCCCAAATGGTATAAATGGTATAAACATGGTTTCATTGTATGGTAATTATCCTGAATAAGCTAAACAAAACACTTTCTGTTTTTTCAGCAAACTTTTGGTTGACTCAACCAAATCTCACTCCAAAGTATTTTGAAGAGTTGGCAGCCCTGTCGTTCTGAGCAGCTTTCATCTCTGTGTGTCCGAGATGCAGTGAGGGCTCAGTGTGGATGGGCGTTCTTCATGCTGGTCTCCCTAAAAAAAAAAACAGGAAGAGCTCATTTTTTTAACCTTTACTAGCAGCCCTCTACGTGACAACAAACACAGGCTTCGACTCATGTTTGGATTAGAAGACAACATAAATTTGAGTTTACCAGTCTGAAAGTGTCCTGAACACAACGATCAATCCTACAAAGCACCGAGGTGTGATGTCAGCCTTTTGAACCCTATCGGAACCCATTCAAAAATGCTGAATTTCAGAGTACAAACAAACCTATTAAAAGCCTGATTTCAGAACATGTTTTGGTCTCTATCGCTATAACCGTGTCGGCTTGACCAGACTCTGATATTCATATACAGGCCCGGTGCTGAGACGTCTGGCGCCTTGGGCAAAATACCCACGATGCGCCCCCTCCCCCATACAAATGCTCGTGCTTTTCTTTTTTTTTTTCTCTCCCTCCCCAAATGGGCATCATCGAAAAGGCTAAATAACAACACAGAGGACTGCTGTTTCTGTTTTAAAATGAAATAACAAATTTAATTCACAGCTTGCGCATTACTGTAAAGTCATTTTAATATGAATGTATTAACTCGTTTGACTTCTCTGCGATCAGGCGATGCAGACTACAGTAAGAGTATGTAGATCTCAGAGACACGATTGGATCTGTGTCAGTTTTCTGTTAGCATTTAAATCTCATTGAAGCCATCAGAGGAAGCTTGAAATGTTGCATTGTTCCTTTTTTTAAGTTTTACTTTCCAAACTGAGAATGAATAATTTTGCTACAAAACTGAAAAATCTCACCCCTACTGAGTGTTACTGTAATTTCTGGCTACTTGTCTCATTACATGTGATTTAAGACAAATTCAATAAAATTATGATAAAAAATCTGTTTCATAACAAACTTCAGAATTTATAAATACCAATTCACTGCATGTTTGAAAAATGTGAGAAGCATTAAATTAATTAGTAGGACATTTTTGCTTCTATCTGTATTTTTTTATTTTAATACTCTGTTCTTATTTTTTATGGGTTACTTATAATTTACTTAAATCTAGATTCACTGTTTACAATCTTTAGAGCAGAGAGTATTTGACTGTAGTTTTTAATCAAAATTAATGTCTGTGGGGGTTTGCTTGAAAAGGTCAGATTTAGAAGTATTTAACAAAACAACGACAAGCTTTCAGGACCATGGACAGCACTGACTAATAGACACACACACACACACACACACACACACACACACACACACACACACACACACACACACAGTGAAATAAGTTTAGCTTACCTTAGAAGTGTACTTTTCTTGCCTTGGCTGCAGCAAAGTCCTCAATAATGTCAGAGTACTCCAAACTGCGAGCTATTTTGTGCTCGATAGCTATTTCAGCTAGTCCATTGAGACGGTCCTGAGTCATGGTTGACCTCATGTAGTTCTTCAGGAGTTTCAATTTGGAGAAGCTTCTCTGCGCAGAGGCCACTGTTACTGGCACTGTATAAAAGGCTGGGTTAGGGAGCGTCCGGGTTGGTTCCTGGCAGCCGGAGATGACGTCGTGTCATCAGCTGTGGCGTTTGAGTGCTCAGCAGAGCATGGAGGCTAGCAGACCCTGCTCCTTCAGATTTGAACAGAATTACCTGTTCTTGTGAGCCTGGCCTTTCCTCCACCTTTCCTGCCTCACCGTACAGACGTGCGTGATGCGGTTGATGCCTCGGATCCACAGTAATTGACCAAAGTGAGTACCGTTCATCCGCAGCCTGCGTTGGTCCCTGTCAGCTGTGATCCGTGTGTTCCCCGTGCTGTGCCGTCCTTTCTTATTACAGACAGATGTTTGTTCCTGCCGCTACCAATTCGTGCCTGTGTGCCGTCCGGTAGTTTACGCCGTGTTTATTTCCTTAATTGATAAGCCGATTGTCGGCGTTTGCACTGGTGGGAGCGCTTGTTCCTACACCTGCGCATTCCAGGCGGGCGGGGTTAAGTGATATGCTCGGTCTTTCATGACGTTATAGGAGCGCTCGTTTCATACACCCGCGTATCCGGGCGGGTGGCGTTTATTCACCTATACATTTGTATTATTTGTCATTAAGTGAAGTATTTATGTTCCTGTTAAGTGGAAATACAAAGACTGAAGCTGATTTGTTTATTATTATGATTTATTCCAGAACTGATTTGTGATCCCGGGCATCAAAGAATAAACACATCTGAAGAGCCAAACCTCTGCCTCCTCCTGTGTTCTGACCGACACTCATCTTGAATGCTGGATCAACCCAAAGAACTGCGCCTCACGCCTTTCCTCATTTACAGGCACTGTCAACAGTATGCGCAGGGCAACGCTCAGATTGGGATACATATCCAAGAGGCTTTCCTCATAAATGTGACACAACATGCCGAAAGGAGATGTTGTTTTTTTGGGGGGGTAGCTTCTGAGAAATATTCCTATCTCACGATACATATCCTGAGCATCGACGTCCCCTATTTCCTCAGCAAAACGCTTACATCTCTGAAGCAGTGTGACGTTTGCAATAGCTGTCTCCATGTTTTTGGTGCTGAAGAGGAATCCATATAAACTACTGAAACTGTCCAGCTGTGAAAATCGCTCTTTAATGCTGGTCAGAGCCTTGTCAGCAAGAGGGAGAAAGACATCATGTCTGAACTGTTCCTCTGGGGTGGCTGGTTGGCGATCATCTCCTTCATATTCAAATAGTGCACTTTTCTTTCTCTGTCTTACAGCTGGGAATGTAAGGGTTATGTTATCGGTCGGGGTGAACTGCTCGTCAATCATCGCTTGTGCATCTTTGCACGCAGACATGAATCCTGTCTCCCTGAATTCTTGTAAAAACTGTATTACAGAATGGGTTTCGTTTGCCAGGGTTTCCATGCTGACTGTGGGACTCTGTAGAAGTTTGCTCACTTTGTTTATATGGAACAAAACATCATGCCATACAACAATGCTCACCATAAATGGCCCTGTTATTATTTCTGTGGCAATGCTTTTGGCTTCTGATGCGGTGACGCCGTCTTTTTTTTTTCATGTGCATGGTCCACCAGCGCTTCCAGGGCTCCATGGACCTCCTTTAGGTGGAAACGCAACACTTTGACACTCTCGATATGGGATTCCCAGCGGGTGTCTGAGAGCGATTTGACAGTGAGATGAGTCACATTCTCTTTCAGTATTGCCCAGCGAGCAGTGGAAGAGCTAAACAGGGTGTATATTCTTTGGAGGATACCAAAAAAAGTGACACATTGCGCAGAGGACTTGGCAGCATCACAAACCACCAAGTTTAATGAGTGGCTGGCACATGGCATGTGGAGCGCTTTTTTGTTAAGATCGAGTATTCTTTTTTGCACTCCTGCATTCTTGCCTCTCATGTTGCTCCCGTTATCATAACTTTGGCCCCTGCAGTCACTGATATCAAGACCCAGTTTTTTCAGATGTGATAGGAAAATGTTGCACAGTGCTTCCCCAGTTGTTTCCTCACATGGAATAAATCCACAGAAATGCTCTGCAATTGAAACAGGGGCAGGACCCTTTTTTGTTTCCGAGACACAATTCACAATGCGCAAAATTACGGACGTCTGTTCAACATGGCTGATGTCTGGTGTACAATCTAGAATCACAGAGTAATATTTTGCATTGTGAACCTTTTCTGAGATTGATTGCAGAATCATCCTTCCCATCCTCACAATCAGTTCGTTCTGAATGTCCTTGTGGAGATAATGAGTGGTTATGTCACTTCTGGCAATTCTTCTTAAATGCTCACGCATAACAGGGTCATATTAAGCCATCAACTCCACCTGTCCTAAAAAATTACCATTCGAGGGGTCGCCCAGTTTTTCTGTTGAGCCACGAAAGGCCATGTTGCGTTCAGCTAAATGGCAGATGATGCTGATGATTCGGCATAGCACTTCTCTCCAGTATTGTTTTTCTTTTTCTATGAGATCCATATGCTGCCAGTCCACAGTCTTCATAGTAGCCATGCCAGTCTTGAGAGTGTGCCAAGCTTCCATAGAACGGGTGTGCGCTTTTGATTGCTCGTGTTCTTTCAGTGCATCTCCGATTTGTTTCCATCCATTATATCCTTCACTGGACAGACTGTTGTCATGTTTCCCAAATAGCATGCAACAAAAGCAGAAAACCCTATCCGCGGATTTTGAGTACACTAGCCATGTTCTCTTGATTCTTTCTCCATTCTTGAGTGTAATGAAATAGTAATTTTTTTTAAATCGGCAGGGCTTGGGTTCAGTATTTTGTGGGAAACTATAGTCCATAATTTGCACTGGGCCTCTTTTAACTAGCTCTGTCCTGACAGAGTCAGTGATTTGATTTGGCCATAATGCAGGGTCATCATCAGACAAAGTAATTGGTAGATCATCTGACCTACCCGGCAGTGCCCATGCCGCTGCTGGCGCATCTTTCTCCAGCGGCTCCAACTCACACTCACTGTTGCTGTCCACCACATCCTGATCCTCCTCGGCTGCTGCAGCTGCAGGTAGTTACTGTGGTGGATCCTGCTCCATTTCCCTTTGACCCGAATCATTGTCCCCACACGATGACCCCGAACCGTCCAGCGGCAGTGC